>NW_028270165.1:73457636-73462636 GCF_037043375.1 Chiloscyllium plagiosum
TCTGTGTCTCTCACACACAGTCTCTCTCTCTCTCTCTCTCTGTGTCTCTCACACACAGTCTCTCTCTCTCTCTCTCTCTCTGTGTCTCTCACACACAGTCTCTCTCTCTCTCTGTGTCTCTCACACACAGTCTCTCTCTCTCTCTCTCTGTGTCTCTCACACATAGTCTCTCTCTCTCTCTGTGTCTCTCACACACAGTCTCTCTCTCTCTCTCTCTCTGTGTCTCTCACACACAGTCTCTCTCTGTCTCTCTCTGTGTCTCTCACACAGTCTCTCTCTCTCTCTGTGCCTCTGACACACAGTCTCTCTCTCTCTCTCACACAGTCTCTCTCTCTCTCTTTTTCTGTCTCTCACACACAGTGTCTCTTTCTCTGTCTCACACAGTCTCTCTCTCTCTCTCTCTCTGTCTCTCACACAGTCTCTCTCTCTCTCTGTGTCTCACACACAGTCTCTCTCTCTCTGTCTCTCACACAGTCTCTCTCTCTCTGTGTGTCTCTCACACAGTCTCTTTCTCTCTCTCTCACACACAGTCTCTCTCTCTCTGTGCCTCTGACAAACAGTCTCTCTCTCTCTCTGTGTCTCACACACAGTCTCTCTCTCTCTCTCTCTGTCTCTCACAAACAGTCTCACTCTCTCTCTCTCTCTGTGTCTCTCACACAGTCTAACTCTCTCTCTCTGTTCTCTCACACACAGTCTCTCTCTCTCTCTTTCTGTGTGTCTCTCACACACAGTCTCTCTCTCTCTCTCTTTCTCTCTCTCACACCCACAGTGTCTCTCTCTTTCTGTGTGTCTCTCACACACAATCTCTGTGTCTCTGTGTTTCTCTCACACACGGTCTCTCTCTCTCTGTCTCTCACACAATCTCTCTCTCTCTGTCTCTCTCTCTCACACACAGTCTCTCCCTCTCTCTCTGTCTCTCATACGCAGTCTCTCCCTCTCTGTCTCTCACACACAGTCTCTCTCTCTCTGTGTCGCTCACACACAGTCTCTCTCTCTCTCTCTCTCTCTCTCACATAGTCTCTCTCTCTCTCTCTGTCTCTCACACACCGTCTCTCTCTCTCTCTGTCTCTCACACACAGTCTCTCTCTGTCCTTTACACACAGTCTCTCTCTCTCTCTGTCTCTCACACAGTCTCTCTCTCTCTGTGTCTCTCACACACAGTCTCTCACTCGCTCTCTCTCTCACAGTCTCTCTCTCTCGCTCTCTCTGTCTCTCACACAGTCTCTCTCTCTCTGTGTCTCTCACACAGTCTCTCTCTCTCTCTCTCTGTCTCTCACACAGAGTCTCTCTCTCTCTCTCTGTCTCTCACACAGAGTCTCTCTCTCTCTCTCTGTCTCTCACACACAGTCTCTCTCTCTCTCTCTTGTCTCTCACACACAGTCTCTCTCTCTCTCTCTCTGTGTCTCTCACACAGTCTCTCTCTCTCTCTCTCTTTTCTCTCACACACAGTCTCTCTCTCTCTCTCTGTGTCTCTCACACACAGTCTCTCTTTATCTCTCTCTGTCTCTCACACACAGTCTCTCTCTCTCTCTCTGTCTCTCACACAGAGTCTCTCTCTCTGTCTCTGTCTCTCACACACAGTCTCTCTCTCTCTGTCTCTCACACACAGTCTCTCTCTCTCTCTCTGTCTCTCACACACAGTCTCTCTCTCTGTCTCTCACACACAGTCTCTCTCTCTCTCTCTGTGTCTCTCACACAGTCTCTCACTCTCGCTCTCTCTCTGTGTCTCACACAGTCTCTCTCTCTCTCTGTCTCTCACACACAGTCTCTCTCTCTCACTCTGTCTCTCACACAGTCTCTCTCTCTCTCTGTCTCTCACACAGTCTCTCTCTCTCTCTGTCTCACATACAGTCTCTCTCTGTCTCTCTCTGTGTCTCTCACACAGTCTCTCTCTCTCTCACATACACAGTCTCTCTCTCTCTCTGTGTCTCACATACAGTCTCTCTCTCTCTCTCTGTCTCTCACACACAGTCTCTCTCTCTCTCTCTATCTCTGTGTCTCACACTCAGTCTCTCTCTCTCTCTCTCTGTCTCTCACACACAGTCTCTCTCTCTCTCTATCTCTCACACGCTGTCTCTCTCTCTCTGTGTCTCTCACACACAGTCTCTCTCTCTCTCTGTGTCTCTCACACACAGTCTCTCTCTCTCTCTGTGTCTCTCACACACAGTCTCTCTCTCTCTCTCCGTGTCTCTCACACACAGTCTCTCTCTCTCTCTCTCTGTGTCTCTCACACACAGTCTCTCTCTCTCTCTGTGTCTCTCACACAGTCTCTCTCTCTCTCTGTTTCTCACACAGTCTCTCTCTCTCTCTCACACACACACACACAGTCTCTCTCTCTCTGTCTCACACACAGTCTCTCTCTGTCTCTCTCTGTGTCTCTCACACAGTCTCTCTCTCTCTCACACACACAGTCTCTCTCTCTCTCTGTGTCTCACACACAGTCTCTCTCTCTCTCTCTGTCTCTCACACACAGTCTCTCTCTCTCTCTCTATCTCTGTGTCTCACACTCAGTCTCTCTCTCTCTCTCTCTGTCTCTCACACACAGTCTCTCTCTCTCTCTATCTCTCACACGCTGTCTCTCTCTCTCTGTGTCTCTCACACACAGTCTCTCTCTCTCTCTGTGTCTCTCACACACAGTCTCTCTCTCTCTCTCTCTGTGTCTCTCACACACAGTCTCTCTCTCTCTCTCTCTGTGTCTCTCACACACAGTCTCTCTCTCTCTCTCTGTGTCTCTCACACACAGTCTCTCTCTCTCTCTCTCTGTGTCTCTCACACACAGTCTCTCTCTCTCTCTCTCTGTGTCTCTCACACACAGTCACTCTCTCTCTCTCTGTGTCTCTCACACACAGTCTCTCTCTCTCTCTGTGCCTCTGACACACAGTCTCTCTCTCTCTCTCACACAGTCTCTCTCTCTCTCTTTTTCTGTCTCTCACACACAGTGTCTCTTTCTCTGTCTCACACAGTCTCTCTCTCTCTCTCTCTCTGTCTCTCACACAGTCTCTCTCTCTCTCTATCTCTCACACGCTGTCTCTTTCTCTCTGTGTCTCTCACACACAGTCTCTCTCTCTCTCTGTGTCTCTCACACACAGTCTCTCTCTCTCTCTGTCTCTCACACACAGTCTCTCTCTGTCTCTTACACACAGTCTCTCTCTCTCTCTGTCTCTCACACAGTCTCTCTCTCTCTGTGTCTCTCACACACAGTCTCTCACTCGCTCTCTCTCTCACAGTCTCTCTCTCTCGCTCTCTCTGTCTCTCACACAGTCTCTCTCTCTCTGTGTCTCTCACACAGTCTCTCTCTCTCTCTCTCTGTCTCTCACACAGAGTCTCTCTCTCTCTCTCTGTCTCTCACACACAGTCTCTCTCTCTCTCTCTTGTCTCTCACACACAGTCTCTCTCTCTCTCTGTGTCTCTCACACACAGTCTCTCTTTATCTCTCTCTGTCTCTAACACACAGTCTCTCTCTCTCTCTCTGTCTCTCACACAGAGTCTCTCTCTCTGTCTCTGTCTCTCACACACAGTCTCTCTCTCTCTGTCTCTCACACACAGTCTCTCTCTCTCTCTCTCTGTCTCTCACACACAGTCTCTCTCTCTCTCTGTCTCTCACACACAGTCTCTCTCTCTGTCTCTCACACACAGTCTCTCTCTCTCTCTCTGTGTCTCTCACACAGTCTCTCACTCTCGCTCTCTCTCTGTGTCTCACACAGTCTCTCTCTCTCTCTCTGTCTCTCACACACAGTCTCTCTCTCTCACTCTGTCTCTCACACAGTTTCTCTCTCTCTCTGTCTCTCACACAGTCTCTCTCTCTCTGTCTCACATACAGTCTCTCTCTGTCTCTCTCTGTGTCTCTCACACAGTCTCTCTCTCTCTCACACACACAGTCTCTCTCTCTCTCTGTGTCTCACACACAGTCTCTCTCTCTCTCTCTGTCTCTCACACACAGTCTCTCTCTCTCTCTCTATCTCTGTGTCTCACACTCAGTCTCTCTCTCTCTCTCTCTGTCTCTCACACACAGTCTCTCTCTCTCTCTATCTCTCACACGCTGTCTCTCTCTCTCTGTGTCTCTCACACACAGTCTCTCTCTCTCTGTGTCTCTCACACACAGTCTCTCTCTCTCTCTCTCTGTGTCTCTCACACACAGTCTCTCTCTCTCTCTCTGTGTCTCTCACACACAGTCTCTCTCTCTCTCTCTCTCTGTGTCTCTCACACACAGTCTCTCTCTCTCTCTGTGTCTCTCACACAGTCTCTCTCTCTCTCTCTCTCACACACAGTCTCCCTCTCTCTCTCTGTCTCTCACACACAGTCTCTCACTCTCTCTCTCTGTCTCTCACACACAGTCTCCCTCACTCTCTGTGTCTCTCACACACAGTCACTCTCTCTCTGTGTGTCTCTCTCACACAGTCTCTCTCTCTCTCTTTCTGTCTCTCAAACACAGTCTCTTTCTCTCTCTCTTACACACACACAGTCTCACTCTCTCTCTCTCTCTGTTTCTCTCACACAGTCTCTCTCTCTCTCTCTGTCTCACACAGTCTCTCTCTCTCTCTCCCTCTGTCTCTCACACAGTCTCTCTCTCTCTCACACACACACACAGTCTCTCTCTCTCTGTGTTTCTCTCACAGTCTCTCTCTGTCTCTATCTGTGTTTCTCACACTCTCTCTCTCTCGCTCTCTCACACACACACAGTCTCTCTCTCTCTCTGTGCCTCTGACACACAGTCTCTCTCTCTCTCTCTGTCTCACACAGTCTCTCTCTCTCTGTCTCACACAGTCTCTCTCTCTCTCTCTCTCTCTGTCTCTCACACAGTCTCTCTCTCTCTCTCTCTCTCACACACACACACAGTCTCTCTCTCTCTCTCTGTGTCTCACACACAGTCTCTCTCTGTTTCTCTCTGTGTCTCTCACACAGTCTCTCTCTCTGTCTCTCACACACAGTCTCTCTCTCTCTCTCTGTGTCTCACACACAGTCTCTCTCTGTTTCTCTCTGTGTCTCTCACACAGTCTCTC
>NW_028270165.1:73467636-73477636 GCF_037043375.1 Chiloscyllium plagiosum
CTCTCTCTCTCTCTCTCTCACACACACACACACAGTCTCTCTCTCTCTCTGTGTTTCTCACACAGTCTCTCTCTGTCTCTATCTGTGTCTCTCACACAGTCTCTCTCTCTCTCTCTCACACACACAGTCTCTCTCGCTCTCTGTGTCTCTCACACACAGTCTCTCTCTCTCTCTGTGCCTCTGACACACAGTCTCTCTCTCTCTGTATCACACAGTGTCTCTCTCTCTCTCTCTCTGTCTCTCACACAGTCTCTCTCTCTCTCTGTGTCTCTCACACAGTCTCTCTCTCTGTCTCTCACACACAGTCTCTCTCTCTCTCTGTGTCTCTCACACACAGTCTCTCTCTCTCACACACACAGTCTCTCTCTCTCTCTGTGTCTCTCACACAGTTTCTCTCTCTCTCTCTCTCTGTGTCTCTCTCACACACAGTCTCTCTCTCTCTCGGTGTCTCTCTCTCTCACACAGTCTCTCTCTCTCTCTGTCTCTCACACACAGTCTCTCCCTCTCTGTGTCGCTCAGACACAGTCTCTCTCTCTCTCTCTCTGTCTCTCACACAGTCTCTCTCTCGCTCTCTCTCTGTGTCTCTCAGACACAGTCTCTCTCTTTCTCACACACACAGTCTCACTCTCTCTCTCTCTCTGTCACTCACACAGTCTCTCTCTCTCTCTGTCACTCACACAGTCTCTCTCTCTCTCTCTTTCTCTGTCTCTCACACAGTCTCTCTCTCTCTCTCTCTCACACACACACACACACAGTCTCTCTCTCTCTCTGTGTTTCTCACACAGTCTCTCTCTGTCTCTATCTGTGTCTCTCACACAGTCTCTCTCTCTCTCTCTCACACACACAGTCTCTCTCGCTCTCTGTGTCTCTCACACACAGTCTCTCTCTCTCTCTGTGCCTCTGACACACAGTCTCTCTCTCTCTGTCTGACACAGTGTCTCTCTCTCTCTCTCTGTCTCTCACACAGTCTCTCTCTCTCTCTGTCTCACACAGTCTCTCTCTCTCTCTCTCTGTCTCTCACACAGTCTCTCTCTCTCTCTGTTTCTCACACAGTCTCTCTCTCTCTCTCTCTCACACACACACAGTCTCTCTCTCTCTCTGTCTCACATACAGTCTCTCTCTGTCTCTCTCTGTGTCTCTCACACAGTCTCTCTCTCTCTCACACACACAGTCTCTCTCTCTCTGTGTGTCTCACACACAGTCTCTCTCTCTCTCTCTGTCTCTCACACACAGTCTCTCTCTCTCTCTCTATCTCTGTGTCTCACACTCAGTCTCTCTCTCTCTCTCTCTGTCTCTCACACACAGTCTCTCTCTCTCTCTATCTCTCACACGCTGTCTCTCTCTCTCTGTGTCTCTCACACACAGTCTCTCTCTCTCTCTGTGTCTCTCACACACAGTCTCTCTCTCTCTCTCTCTCTGTGTCTCTCACACACAGTCTCTCTCTCTCTCTCTCACACACACACACACACAGTCTCTCTCTCTCTCTGTCTCACATACAGTCTCTCTCTGTCTCTCTCTGTGTCTCTCACACATAGTCTCTCTCTCTCTCTGTGTCTCTCACACACAGTCTCTCTCTCTCTCTCTCTGTGTCTCTCACACACAGTCTCTCTCTGTCTCTCTCTGTGTCTCTCACACAGTCTCTCTCTCTCTCTGTGCCTCTGACACACAGTCTCTCTCTCTCTCTCACACAGCCTCTCTCTCTCTCTTTTTCTGTCTCTCACACACAGTGTCTCTTTCTCTGTCTCACACAGTCTCTCTCTCTCTCTCTCTCTCTGTCTCTCACACAGTCTCTCTCTCTCTCTGTGTCTCACACACAGTCTCTCTCTCTCTGTGTCTCTCACACACAGTCTCTCTCTGTCTCTCTCTGTGTCTCTCACACAGTCTCTCTCTCTCTCTGTGCCTCTGACACACAGTCTCTCTCTCTCTCTCACACAGCCTCTCTCTCTCTCTTTTTCTGTCTCTCACACACAGTGTCTCTTTCTCTGTCTCACACAGTCTCTCTCTCTCTCTCTCTCTCTGTCTCTCACACAGTCTCTCTCTCTCTCTGTGTCTCACACACAGTCTCTCTCTCTCTGTGCCTCTGACACACAGTCTCTCTCTCTCTCTCTGTCTCTCACAAACAGTCTCACTCTCTCTCTCTCTCTGTGTCTCTCACACAGTCCAACTCTCTCTCTCTGTTCTCTCACACACAGTCTCTCTCTCTCTCTTTCTGTGTGTCTCTCACACACAGTCTCTCTCTCTCTCTCTTTCTCTCTCTCACACCCACAGTGTCTCTCTCTTTCTGTGTGTCTCTCACACACAATCTCTGTGTCTCTGTGTTTCTCTCACACACGGTCTCTCTCTCTCTGTCTCTCACACAATCTCTCTCTCTGTGTCTCTCTCTCTCACACAGTCTCTCCCTCTCTCTCTGTCTCTCATACGCAGTCTCTCCCTCTCTGTCTCTCACACACAGTCTCTCTCTCTCTGTGTCGCTCACACACAGTCTCTCTCTCTCTCTCTGTCTCTCACATAGTCTCTCTCTCTCTCTCTGTCTCTCACACACCGTCTCTCTCTCTCTCTGTCTCTCACACACAGTCTCTCTCTGTCTCTTACACACAGTCTCTCTCTCTCTCTGTCTCTCACACACAGTCTCTCACTCGCTCTCTCTCTCACAGTCTCTCTCTCTCGCTCTCTCTGTCTCTCACACAGTCTCTCTCTCTCTGTGTCTCTCACACAGTCTCTCTCTCTCTCTCTCTGTCTCTCACACAGAGTCTCTCTCTCTCTCTCTGTCTCTCACACACAGTCTCTCTCTCTCTCTTGTCTCTCACACACAGTCTCTCTCTCTCTCTGTGTCTCTCACACACAGTCTCTCTTTATCTCTCTCTGTCTCTCACACACAGTCTCTCTCTCTCTCTCTGTCTCTCACACAGAGTCTCTCTCTCTGTCTCTGTCTCTCACACACAGTCTCTCTCTCTCTGTCTCTCACACACAGTCTCTCTCTCTCTGTCTCTCACACACAGTCTCTCTCTCTCTCTCTGTCTCTCACACACAGTCTCTCTCTCTGTCTCTCACACACAGTCTCTCTCTCTCTCTCTGTGTCTCTCACACAGTCTCTCACTCTCGCTCTCTCTCTGTGTCTCACACAGTCTCTCTCTCTCTCTGTCTCTCACACACAGTCTCTCTCTCTCACTCTGTCTCTCACACAGTCTCTCTCTCTCTCTGTCTCTCACACAGTCTCTCTCTCTCTCTGTCTCACATACAGTCTCTCTCTGTCTCTCTCTGTGTCTCTCACACAGTCTCTCTCTCTCTCACACACACAGTCTCTCTCTCTCTTTGTGTCTCACACACAGTCTCTCTCTCTCTCTGTCTCTCACACAGTCTCTCTCTCTCTCTCTCTCACACACAGTCTCTCTCTCTCTCTGTGTCTCACACACAGTCTCTCTCTGTCTCTCTCTGTGTCTCTCACACAGTCTCTCTCTCTCTCACACACACAGTCTCTCTCTCTCTCTGTGTCTCACACACAGTCTCTCTCTCTCTCTCTGTCTCTCACACACAGTCTCTCTCTCTCTCTATCTCTGTGTCTCACACACAGTCTTGCTCTCTCTCACTCTGTCTCTCACACACAGTCTCTCTCTCTCTCTCTATCTCTCACAGTCTCTCTCTCTCTCTCTGTGTCTCTCACACACAGTCTCTCTCTCTCTCTCTGTGTCTCTCACACACAGTCTCTCTCTGTCTCTCTCTGTGTCTCTCACACACAGTCTCTCTCTCTCTCTCACACAGTCTCTCTCTCTCTTTCTCTGTCTCTCACACACAGTCTCTCTCTCTCTGTCTCACACAGTCTCTCTCTCTCTCTCTGTGTCTCACAGACAGTCTCTCTCTCTCTCTCTGTCTCTCACACAGTCTCTCTCTCTCTGTGTCTCACACACAGTCTCTCTCTCTCTCTGTGTCTCTCACACAGTCTAACTCTCTCTCTCTGTTCTCTCACACACAGTCTCTCTCTCTCTTTCTGTGTGTCTCTCACACACAGTCTCTCTGTCTCTCTCTTTCTCTCTCTCACACCCACAGTGTCTCTCTCTCTCTCTTTCTGTGTGTCTCTCACACACAATCTCTGTGTCTCTGTGTTTCTCTCACACACGGTCTCTCTCTCTCTCTGTCTCTCACACAATCTCTCTCTCTGTGTCTCTCTCTCTCACACACAGTCTCTCCCTCTCTCTCTGTCTCTCACACGCAGTCTCTCTCTCTCTCTGTCTCTCACACACAGTCTCTCTCTCTCTCTCTGTGTCTCTCACACGCAGTCTCTCCCTCTCTGTCTCTCACACACAGTCTCTCTCTCTCTCTCTCTCTGTGTCTCTCACACAGTCCAACTCTCTCTCTCTGTTCTCTCACACACAGTCTCTCTCTCTCTCTTTCTGTGTGTCTCTCACACACAGTCTCTCTCTCTCTCTCTTTCTCTCTCTCACACCCACAGTGTCTCTCTCTTTCTGTGTGTCTCTCACACACAATCTCTGTGTCTCTGTGTTTCTCTCACACACGGTCTCTCTCTCTCTGTCTCTCACACAATCTCTCTCTCTGTGTCTCTCTCTCTCACACACAGTCTCTCCCTCTCTCTCTGTCTCTCATACGCAGTCTCTCCCTCTCTGTCTCTCACACACAGTCTCTCTCTCTCTGTGTCGCTCACACACAGTCTCTCTCTCTCTCTCTGTCTCTCACATAGTCTCTCTCTCTCTCTCTGTCTCTCACACACCGTCTCTCTCTCTCTCTGTCTCTCACACACAGTCTCTCTCTGTCTCTTACACACAGTCTCTCTCTCTCTCTGTCTCTCACACAGTCTCTCTCTCTCTGTGTCTCTCACACACAGTCTCTCACTCGCTCTCTCTCTCACAGTCTCTCTCTCTCGCTCTCTCTGTCTCTCACACAGTCTCTCTCTCTCTCTCTGTCTCTCACACAGAGTCTCTCTCTCTCTCTCTGTCTCTCACACACAGTCTCTCTCTCTCTCTCTTGTCTCTCACACACAGTCTCTCTCTCTCTCTGTGTCTCTCACACACAGTCTCTCTTTATCTCTCTCTGTCTCTCACACACAGTCTCTCTCTCTCTCTCTGTCTCTCACACAGAGTCTCTCTCTCTGTCTCTGTCTCTCACACACAGTCTCTCTCTCTCTGTCTCTCACACACAGTCTCTCTCTCTCTCTCTGTCTCTCACACACAGTCTCTCTCTCTCTCTCTGTCTCTCACACACAGTCTCTCTCTCTGTCTCTCACACACAGTCTCTCTCTCTCTCTCTGTGTCTCTCACACAGTCTCTCACTCTCGCTCTCTCTCTGTGTCTCACACAGTCTCTCTCTCTCTCTGTCTCTCACACACAGTCTCTCTCTCTCACTCTGTCTCTCACACAGTCTCTCTCTCTCTCTGTCTCTCACACAGTCTCTCTCTCTCTCTGTCTCACATACAGTCTCTCTCTGTCTCTCTCTGTGTCTCTCACACAGTCTCTCTCTCTCACACACACACAGTCTCTCTCTCTCTTTGTGTCTCACACACAGTCTCTCTCTCTCTCTGTCTCTCACACAGTCTCTCTCTCTCTCTCTCTCTCTCACACACAGTCTCTCTCTCTCTCTGTGTCTCACACACAGTCTCTCTCTGTCTCTCTCTGTGTCTCTCACACAGTCTCTCTCTCTCTCACACACACAGTCTCTCTCTCTCTCTGTGTCTCACACACAGTCTCTCTCTCTCTCTCTGTCTCTCACACACAGTCTCTCTCTCTCTCTATCTCTGTGTCTCACACACAGTCTTGCTCTCTCTCACTCTGTCTCTCACACACAGTCTCTCTCTCTCTCTCTGTCTCTCACACACAGTCTCTCTCTCTCTCTCTGTCTCTCACACACAGTCTCTCTCTCTGTCTCTCACACACAGTCTCTCTCTCTCTCTCTGTGTCTCTCACACAGTCTCTCACTCTCGCTCTCTCTCTGTGTCTCACACAGTCTCTCTCTCTCTCTGTCTCTCACACACAGTCTCTCTCTCTCACTCTGTCTCTCACACAGTCTCTCTCTCTCTCTGTCTCTCACACAGTCTCTCTCTCTCTCTGTCTCACATACAGTCTCTCTCTGTCTCTCTCTGTGTCTCTCACACAGTCTCTCTCTCTCTCACACACACAGTCTCTCTCTCTCTTTGTGTCTCACACACAGTCTCTCTCTCTCTCTGTCTCTCACACAGTCTCTCTCTCTCTCTCTCTCACACACAGTCTCTCTCTCTCTCTGTCTCTCACACAGTCTCTCTCTCTCTCTCTCTCACACACAGTCTCTCTCTCTCTCTGTGTCTCACACACAGTCTCTCTCTGTCTCTCTCTGTGTCTCTCACACAGTCTCTCTCTCTCTCACACACACAGTCTCTCTCTCTCTCTGTGTCTCACACACAGTCTCTCTCTCTCTCTCTGTCTCTCACACACAGTCTCTCTCTCTCTCTATCTCTGTGTCTCACACACAGTCTTGCTCTCTCTCACTCTGTCTCTCACACACAGTCTCTCTCTCTCTCTCTATCTCTCACAGTCTCTCTCTCTCTCTCTGTGTCTCTCACACACAGTCTCTCTCTCTCTCTCTGTGTCTCTCACACACAGTCTCTCTCTGTCTCTCTCTGTGTCTCTCACACACAGTCTCTCTCTCTCTCTCACACAGTCTCTCTCTCTCTTTCTCTGTCTCTCACACACAGTCTCTCTCTCTCTGTCTCACACAGTCTCTCTCTCTCTCTCTGTGTCTCACAGACAGTCTCTCTCTCTCTCTCTGTCTCTCACACAGTCTCTCTCTCTCTGTGTCTCACACACAGTCTCTCTCTCTCTCTGTGTCTCTCACACAGTCTAACTCTCTCTCTCTGTTCTCTCACACACAGTCTCTCTCTCTCTTTCTGTGTGTCTCTCACACACAGTCTCTCTGTCTCTCTCTTTCTCTCTCTCACACCCACAGTGTCTCTCTCTCTCTCTTTCTGTGTGTCTCTCACACACAATCTCTGTGTCTCTGTGTTTCTCTCACACACGGTCTCTCTCTCTCTCTGTCTCTCACACAATCTCTCTCTCTGTGTCTCTCTCTCTCACACACAGTCTCTCCCTCTCTCTCTGTCTCTCACACGCAGTCTCTCTCTCTCTCTGTCTCTCACACACAGTCTCTCTCTCTCTCTCTGTGTCTCTCACACGCAGTCTCTCCCTCTCTGTCTCTCACACACAGTCTCTCTCTCTCTCTCTCTCTGTGTCTCTCACACAGTCCAACTCTCTCTCTCTGTTCTCTCACACACAGTCTCTCTCTCTCTCTTTCTGTGTGTCTCTCACACACAGTCTCTCTCTCTCTCTCTTTCTCTCTCTCACACCCACAGTGTCTCTCTCTTTCTGTGTGTCTCTCACACACAATCTCTGTGTCTCTGTGTTTCTCTCACACACGGTCTCTCTCTCTCTGTCTCTCACACAATCTCTCTCTCTGTGTCTCTCTCTCTCACACACAGTCTCTCCCTCTCTCTCTGTCTCTCATACGCAGTCTCTCCCTCTCTGTCTCTCACACACAGTCTCTCTCTCTCTGTGTCGCTCACACACAGTCTCTCTCTCTCTCTCTGTCTCTCACATAGTCTCTCTCTCTCTCTCTGTCTCTCACACACCGTCTCTCTCTCTCTCTGTCTCTCACACACAGTCTCTCTCTGTCTCTTACACACAGTCTCTCTCTCTCTCTGTCTCTCACACAGTCTCTCTCTCTCTGTGTCTCTCACACACAGTCTCTCACTCGCTCTCTCTCTCACAGTCTCTCTCTCTCGCTCTCTCTGTCTCTCACACAGTCTCTCTCTCTCTCTCTGTCTCTCACACAGAGTCTCTCTCTCTCTCTCTGTCTCTCACACACAGTCTCTCTCTCTCTCTCTTGTCTCTCACACACAGTCTCTCTCTCTCTCTGTGTCTCTCACACACAGTCTCTCTTTATCTCTCTCTGTCTCTCACACACAGTCTCTCTCTCTCTCTCTGTCTCTCACACAGAGTCTCTCTCTCTGTCTCTGTCTCTCACACACAGTCTCTCTCTCTCTGTCTCTCACACACAGTCTCTCTCTCTCTCTCTGTCTCTCACACACAGTCTCTCTCTCTCTCTCTGTCTCTCACACACAGTCTCTCTCTCTGTCTCTCACACACAGTCTCTCTCTCTCTCTCTGTGTCTCTCACACAGTCTCTCACTCTCGCTCTCTCTCTGTGTCTCACACAGTCTCTCTCTCTCTCTGTCTCTCACACACAGTCTCTCTCTCTCACTCTGTCTCTCACACAGTCTCTCTCTCTCTCTGTCTCTCACACAGTCTCTCTCTCTCTCTGTCTCACATACAGTCTCTCTCTGTCTCTCTCTGTGTCTCTCACACAGTCTCTCTCTCTCACACACACACAGTCTCTCTCTCTCTTTGTGTCTCACACACAGTCTCTCTCTCTCTCTGTCTCTCACACAGTCTCTCTCTCTCTCTCTCTCTCTCACACACAGTCTCTCTCTCTCTCTGTGTCTCACACACAGTCTCTCTCTGTCTCTCTCTGTGTCTCTCACACAGTCTCTCTCTCTCACACACACAGTCTCTCTCTCTCTCTGTGTCTCACACACAGTCTCTCTCTCTCTCTCTGTCTCTCACACACAGTCTCTCTCTCTCTCTATCTCTGTGTCTCACACACAGTCTTGCTCTCTCTCACTCTGTCTCTCACACACAGTCTCTCTCTCTCTCTCTGTCTCTCACACACAGTCTCTCTCTCTCTCTCTGTCTCTCACACACAGTCTCTCTCTCTGTCTCTCACACACAGTCTCTCTCTCTCTCTCTGTGTCTCTCACACAGTCTCTCACTCTCGCTCTCTCTCTGTGTCTCACACAGTCTCTCTCTCTCTCTGTCTCTCACACACAGTCTCTCTCTCTCACTCTGTCTCTCACACAGTCTCTCTCTCTCTCTGTCTCTCACACAGTCTCTCTCTCTCTCTGTCTCACATACAGTCTCTCTCTGTCTCTCTCTGTGTCTCTCACACAGTCTCTCTCTCTCTCACACACACAGTCTCTCTCTCTCTTTGTGTCTCACACACAGTCTCTCTCTCTCTCTGTCTCTCACACAGTCTCTCTCTCTCTCTCTCTCACACACAGTCTCTCTCTCTCTCTGTGTCTCACACACAGTCTCTCTCTGTCTCTCTCTGTGTCTCTCACACAGTCTCTCTCTCTCTCACACACACAGTCTCTCTCTCTCTCTGTGTCTCACACACAGTCTCTCTCTCTCTCTCTGTCTCTCACACACAGTCTCTCTCTCTCTCTATCTCTGTGTCTCACACACAGTCTTGCTCTCTCTCACTCTGTCTCTCACACACAGTCTCTCTCTCTCTCTCTATCTCTCACAGTCTCTCTCTCTCTCTCTGTGTCTCTCACACACAGTCTCTCTCTCTCTCTCTGTGTCTCTCACACACAGTCTCTCTCTGTCTCTCTCTGTGTCTCTCACACACAGTCTCTCTCTCTCTCTCACACAGTCTCTCTCTCTCTTTCTCTGTCTCTCACACACAGTCTCTCTCTCTCTGTCTCACACAGTCTCTCTCTCTCTCTCTGTGTCTCACAGACAGTCTCTCTCTCTCTCTCTGTCTCTCACACAGTCTCTCTCTCTCTGTGTCTCACACACAGTCTCTCTCTCTCTCTGTGTCTCTCACACAGTCTAACTCTCTCTCTCTGTTCTCTCACACACAGTCTCTCTCTCTCTTTCTGTGTGTCTCTCACACACAGTCTCTCTGTCTCTCTCTTTCTCTCTCTCACACCCACAGTGTCTCTCTCTCTCTCTTTCTGTGTGTCTCTCACACACAATCTCTGTGTCTCTGTGTTTCTCTCACACACGGTCTCTCTCTCTCTCTGTCTCTCACACAATCTCTCTCTCTGTGTCTCTCTCTCTCACACACAGTCTCTCCCTCTCTCTCTGTCTCTCACACGCAGTCTCTCTCTCTCTCTGTCTCTCACACACAGTCTCTCTCTCTCTCTCTGTGTCTCTCACACGCAGTCTCTCCCTCTCTGTCTC
>NW_028270165.1:73482636-73492636 GCF_037043375.1 Chiloscyllium plagiosum
CTCTGTCTCTCACACAGTCTCTCTCTCTCTCTCTCTCTCACACACACACACACAGTCTCTCTCTCTCTCTGTGTTTCTCACACAGTCTCTCTCTGTCTCTATCTGTGTCTCTCACACAGTCTCTCTCTCTCTCTCTCACACACACAGTCTCTCTCGCTCTCTGTGTCTCTCACACACAGTCTCTCTCTCTCTCTGTGCCTCTGACACACAGTCTCTCTCTCTCTGTATCACACAGTGTCTCTCTCTCTCTCTCTCTGTCTCTCACACAGTCTCTCTCTCTCTCTGTGTCTCTCACACAGTCTCTCTCTCTGTCTCTCACACACAGTCTCTCTCTCTCTCTGTCTCTCACACACAGTCTCTCTCTCTCTCACACACAGTCTCTCTCTCTCTCTGTGTCTCTCACACAGTTTCTCTCTCTCTCTCTCTCTGTGTCTCTCTCACACACAGTCTCTCTCTCTCTCGGTGTCTCTCTCTCTCACACAGTCTCTCTCTCTCTCTGTCTCTCACACACAGTCTCTCCCTCTCTGTGTCGCTCAGACACAGTCTCTCTCTCTCTCTCTCTGTCTCTCACACAGTCTCTCTCTCGCTCTCTCTCTGTGTCTCTCAGACACAGTCTCTCTCTTTCTCACACACACAGTCTCACTCTCTCTCTCTCTCTGTCACTCACACAGTCTCTCTCTCTCTCTGTCACTCACACAGTCTCTCTCTCTCTCTCTTTCTCTGTCTCTCACACAGTCTCTCTCTCTCTCTCTCTCACACACACACACACACAGTCTCTCTCTCTCTCTGTGTTTCTCACACAGTCTCTCTCTGTCTCTATCTGTGTCTCTCACACAGTCTCTCTCTCTCTCTCTCTCACACACAGTCTCTCTCGCTCTCTGTGTCTCTCACACACAGTCTCTCTCTCTCTCTGTGCCTCTGACACACAGTCTCTCTCTCTCTGTCTGACACAGTGTCTCTCTCTCTCTCTCTGTCTCTCACACAGTCTCTCTCTCTCTCTGTCTCACACAGTCTCTCTCTCTCTCTCTCTGTCTCTCACACAGTCTCTCTCTCTCTCTGTTTCTCACACAGTCTCTCTCTCTCTCTCTCTCTCACACACACACAGTCTCTCTCTCTCTCTGTCTCACATACAGTCTCTCTCTGTCTCTCTCTGTGTCTCTCACACAGTCTCTCTCTCTCTCACACACACAGTCTCTCTCTCTCTGTGTGTCTCACACACAGTCTCTCTCTCTCTCTCTGTCTCTCACACACAGTCTCTCTCTCTCTCTCTATCTCTGTGTCTCACACTCAGTCTCTCTCTCTCTCTCTCTGTCTCTCACACACAGTCTCTCTCTCTCTCTATCTCTCACACGCTGTCTCTCTCTCTCTGTGTCTCTCACACACAGTCTCTCTCTCTCTCTGTGTCTCTCACACACAGTCTCTCTCTCTCTCTCTCTCTGTGTCTCTCACACACAGTCTCTCTCTCTCTCTCTCACACACACACACACACAGTCTCTCTCTCTCTCTGTCTCACATACAGTCTCTCTCTGTCTCTCTCTGTGTCTCTCACACATAGTCTCTCTCTCTCTCTGTGTCTCTCACACACAGTCTCTCTCTCTCTCTCTCTGTGTCTCTCACACACAGTCTCTCTCTGTCTCTCTCTGTGTCTCTCACACAGTCTCTCTCTCTCTCTGTGCCTCTGACACACAGTCTCTCTCTCTCTCTCACACAGCCTCTCTCTCTCTCTTTTTCTGTCTCTCACACACAGTGTCTCTTTCTCTGTCTCACACAGTCTCTCTCTCTCTCTCTCTCTCTCTGTCTCTCACACAGTCTCTCTCTCTCTCTGTGTCTCACACACAGTCTCTCTCTCTCTGTGCCTCTGACACACAGTCTCTCTCTCTCTCTCTGTCTCTCACAAACAGTCTCACTCTCTCTCTCTCTCTGTGTCTCTCACACAGTCCAACTCTCTCTCTCTGTTCTCTCACACACAGTCTCTCTCTCTCTCTTTCTGTGTGTCTCTCACACACAGTCTCTCTCTCTCTCTCTTTCTCTCTCTCACACCCACAGTGTCTCTCTCTTTCTGTGTGTCTCTCACACACAATCTCTGTGTCTCTGTGTTTCTCTCACACACGGTCTCTCTCTCTCTGTCTCTCACACAATCTCTCTCTCTGTGTCTCTCTCTCTCACACACAGTCTCTCCCTCTCTCTCTGTCTCTCATACGCAGTCTCTCCCTCTCTGTCTCTCACACACAGTCTCTCTCTCTCTGTGTCGCTCACACACAGTCTCTCTCTCTCTCTCTGTCTCTCACATAGTCTCTCTCTCTCTCTCTGTCTCTCACACACCGTCTCTCTCTCTCTCTGTCTCTCACACACAGTCTCTCTCTGTCTCTTACACACAGTCTCTCTCTCTCTCTGTCTCTCACACAGTCTCTCTCTCTCTGTGTCTCTCACACACAGTCTCTCACTCGCTCTCTCACAGTCTCTCTCTCTCTCTCTCTGTCTCTCACACAGTCTCTCTCTCTCTCTGTGTCTCTCACACAGTCTCTCTCTCTCTCTCTCTGTCACTCACACAGTCTCTCTCTCTCTCTCTTTCTCTGTCTCTCACACAGTCTCTCTCTCTCTCTCTCTCTCACACACACACACACAGTCTCTCTCTCTCTCTGTGTTTCTCACACAGTCTCTCTCTGTCTCTATCTGTGTCTCTCACACAGTCTCTCTCTCTCTCTCTCACACACACAGTCTCTCTCGCTCTCTGTGTCTCTCACACACAGTCTCTCTCTCTCTCTGTGCCTCTGACACACAGTCTCTCTCTCTCTGTATCACACAGTGTCTCTCTCTCTCTCTCTCTGTCTCTCACACAGTCTCTCTCTCTCTCTGTGTCTCTCACACAGTCTCTCTCTCTGTCTCTCACACACAGTCTCTCTCTCTCTCTGTCTCTCACACACAGTCTCTCTCTCTCTCACACACAGTCTCTCTCTCTCTCTGTGTCTCTCACACAGTTTCTCTCTCTCTCTCTCTCTGTGTCTCTCTCACACACAGTCTCTCTCTCTCTCGGTGTCTCTCTCTCTCACACAGTCTCTCTCTCTCTCTCTGTCTCTCACACACAGTCTCTCCCTCTCTGTGTCGCTCAGACACAGTCTCTCTCTCTCTCTCTCTGTCTCTCACACAGTCTCTCTCTCGCTCTCTCTCTGTGTCTCTCAGACACAGTCTCTCTCTTTCTCACACACACAGTCTCACTCTCTCTCTCTCTCTGTCACTCACACAGTCTCTCTCTCTCTCTGTCACTCACACAGTCTCTCTCTCTCTCTCTTTCTCTGTCTCTCACACAGTCTCTCTCTCTCTCTCTCTCTCACACACACACACACAGTCTCTCTCTCTCTCTGTGTTTCTCACACAGTCTCTCTCTGTCTCTATCTGTGTCTCTCACACAGTCTCTCTCTCTCTCTCTCACACACACAGTCTCTCTCGCTCTCTGTGTCTCTCACACACAGTCTCTCTCTCTCTCTGTGCCTCTGACACACAGTCTCTCTCTCTCTGTATCACACAGTGTCTCTCTCTCTCTCTCTCTGTCTCTCACACAGTCTCTCTCTCTCTCTGTCTCACACAGTCTCTCTCTCTCTCTCTCTGTCTCTCACACAGTCTCTCTCTCTCTCTGTTTCTCACACAGTCTCTCTCTCTCTCTCTCTCTCTCACACACAGTCTCTCTCTCTCTCTCTGTCTCACATACAGTCTCTCTCTGTCTCTCTCTGTGTCTCTCACACAGTCTCTCTCTCTCTCACACACACAGTCTCTCTCTCTCTGTGTGTCTCACACACAGTCTCTCTCTCTCTCTCTGTCTCTCACACACAGTCTCTCTCTCTCTCTCTATCTCTGTGTCTCACACTGAGTCTCTCTCTCTCTCTCTCTGTCTCTCACACACAGTCTCTCTCTCTCTCTATCTCTCACACGCTGTCTCTCTCTCTCTGTGTCTCTCACACACAGTCTCTCTCTCTCTCTGTGTCTCTCACACACAGTCTCTCTCTCTCTCTCTCTGTGTCTCTCACACACAGTCTCTCTCTCTCTCTCTCACACACACACACACACACAGTCTCTCTCTCTCTCTGTCTCACATACAGTCTCTCTCTGTCTCTCTCTGTGTCTCTCACACATAGTCTCTCTCTCTCTCTGTGTCTCTCACACACAGTCTCTCTCTCTCTCTCTCTCTGTGTCTCTCACACACAGTCTCTCTCTGTCTCTCTCTGTGTCTCTCACACAGTCTCTCTCTCTCTCTGTGCCTCTGACACACAGTCTCTCTCTCTCTCTCACACAGTCTCTCTCTCTCTCTTTTTCTGTCTCTCACACACAGTGTCTCTTTCTCTGTCTCACACAGTCTCTCTCTCTCTCTCTCTCTGTCTCTCACACAGTCTCTCTCTCTCTCTGTGTCTCACACACAGTCTCTCTCTCTCTGTCTCTCACACAGTCTCTCTCTCTCTCTGTGTCTCTCACACAGTCTCTCTCTCTCTCTCACACACACAGTCTCTCTCTCTCTGTGCCTCTGACACACAGTCTCTCTCTCTCTCTGTGTCTCACACACAGTCTCTCTCTCTCTCTCTCTGTGTCTCACACACAGTCTCACTCTCTCTCTCTCTCTGTGTCTCTCACACAGTCCAACTCTCTCTCTCTGTTCTCTCACACACAGTCTCTCTCTCTCTCTTTCTGTGTGTCTCTCACACACAGTCTCTCTCTCTCTCTCTTTCTCTCTCTCACACCCACAGTGTCTCTCTCTTTCTGTGTGTCTCTCACACACAATCTCTGTGTCTCTGTGTTTCTCTCACACACGGTCTCTCTCTCTCTGTCTCTCACACAATCTCTCTCTCTGTGTCTCTCTCTCTCACACACAGTCTCTCCTCTCTCTCTGTCTCTCATACGCAGTCTCTCCCTCTCTGTCTCTCACACACAGTCTCTCTCTCTCTGTGTCGCTCACACACAGTCTCTCTCTCTCTCTCTGTCTCTCACATAGTCTCTCTCTCTCTCTCTGTCTCTCACACACCGTCTCTCTCTCTCTCTGTCTCTCACACACAGTCTCTCTCTGTCTCTTACACACAGTCTCTCTCTCTCTCTGTCTCTCACACAGTCTCTCTCTCTCTGTGTCTCTCACACACAGTCTCTCACTCGCTCTCTCTCTCACAGTCTCTCTCTCTCGCTCTCTCTGTCTCTCACACAGTCTCTCTCTCTCTGTGTCTCTCACACAGTCTCTCTCTCTCTCTCTCTGTCTCTCACACAGAGTCTCTCTCTCTCTCTCTGTCTCTCACACAGAGTCTCTCTCTCTCTCTCTGTCTCTCACACACAGTCTCTCTCTCTCTCTCTTGTCTCTCACACACAGTCTCTCTCTCTCTCTCTCTGTCTCTCACACACAGTCTCTCTTTATCTCTCTCTGTCTCTCACACACAGTCTCTCTCTCTCTCTCTGTCTCTCACACAGAGTCTCTCTCTCTGTCTCTGTCTCTCACACACAGTCTCTCTCTCTCTGTCTCTCACACACAGTCTCTCTCTCTCTCTCTGTCTCTCACACACAGTCTCTCTCTCTGTCTCTCACACACAGTCTCTCTCTCTCTCTCTGTGTCTCTCACACAGTCTCTCACTCTCGCTCTCTCTCTGTGTCTCACACAGTCTCTCTCTCTCTCTGTCTCTCACACACAGTCTCTCTCTCTCACTCTGTCTCTCACACAGTCTCTCTCTCTCTCTGTCTCTCACACAGTCTCTCTCTCTCTCTGTCTCACATACAGTCTCTCTCTGTCTCTCTCTGTGTCTCTCACACAGTCTCTCTCTCTCTCACACACACAGTCTCTCTCTCTCTGTGTGTCTCACACACAGTCTCTCTCTCTCTCTCTGTCTCTCACACACAGTCTCTCTCTCTCTCTATCTCTGTGTCTCACACTCAGTCTCTCTCTCTCTCTGTCTCTCACACACAGTCTCTCTCTCTCTCTATCTCTCACACGCTGTCTCTCTCTCTCTGTGTCTCTCACACACAGTCTCTCTCTCTCTGTGTCTCTCACACACAGTCTCTCTCTCTCTCTCTCTCTGTGTCTCTCACACACAGTCTCTCTCTCTCTGTCTCTCACACAGTCTCTCTCTCTCTCTCTCTCTCACACACAGTCTCCCTCTCTCTCTCTGTCTCTCACACACAGTCTCTCACTCTCTCTCTCTGTCTCTCACACAGTCTCCCTCACTCTCTGTGTCTCTCACACACAGTCACTCTCTCTCTGTGTGTCTCTCTCACACAGTCTCTCTCTCTCTCTTCTCTGTCTCTCAAACACAGTCTCTTTCTCTCTCTCTTACACACACACAGTCTCACTCTCTCTCTCTCTGTGTGTCTCTCACACAGTCTCTCTCTCTCTCTCTCTCTGTCTCACACAGTCTCTCTCTCTCTCCCTCTGTCTCTCACACAGTCTCTCTCTCTCTCACACACACACACAGTCTCTCTCTCTCTGTGTTTCTCTCACAGTCTCTCTCTGTCTCTATCTGTGTCTCTCACACTCTCTCTCTCTCGCTCTCTCACACACACACAGTCTCTCTCTCTCTCTGTGCCTCTGACACACAGTCTCTCTCTCTCTCTCTGTCTCACACAGTCTCTCTCTCTCTCTCTCTCTGTCACTCACACAGTCTCTCTCTCTCTGTCTCACACAGTCTCTCTCTCTCTCTCTCTCTCTGTCTCTCACACAGTCTCTCTCTCTCTCTCTCTCTCTCTTCTCCACACACACACACAGTCTCTCTCTCTCTCTGTGTCTCACACACAGTCTCTCTCTGTTTTTCTCTGTGTCTCTCACACAGTCTCTCTCTCTGTCTCTCACACACAGTCTCTCTCTCTCTCTCTGTGTCTCACACACAGTCTCTCTCTGTTTCTCTCTGTGTCTCTCACACAGTCTCTCTCTCTCACACACACAGTCTCTCTCTCTCTGTGTCTCACGCACAGTCTCTCTCTCTCTCTCTGTGTCTCACACACAGTCTCTCTCTCTCTCTCTGTCTCTCACACGCTGTCTCTCTCTGTCTCTCTCTCTCTCTCTCACACAGTCTCTCTCTCTCTCTCTCTGTCTCTCACACATTCTAACTCTCTCTCTCTCTCTCTCACACACACACACACACACAGTCTCTCTCTCTATCTGTGTCTCTCACACAGTCTCTCTCTCTCTCTCACACGCACACACAGTCTCTCTCTCTCTCTGTGTCTCTCACACACAGTCTCTCTCTCTCCCTGTGCCTCTGACACACAGTCTCTCTCTCTCTGTCTTCTCACACAGTCTCTCTCTCTCTGTCTCACACAGTCTCTCTCTCTCTCTCTCTCTGTCTCTCACACAGTCTCTCTCTCTCTCTCTCTCACACACACACAGTCTCTCTCTCTCTCTGTGTCTCACACACTGTCTCTCTGTGTCTCTCACACAGTCTCTCTCGCTCTCACACACACACAGTCTCTCTCTCTCTCTGTGTCTCACACACAGTCTCTCTCTCTCTCTCTCTGTCTCTCACACACAGTCTCTCTCTCTCTCTATCTCTGTGTCTCACACACAGTCTCGCTCTCTCTCACTCTGTCTCTCACACACAGTCTCTCTCTCTCTCTCTATCTCTCACAGTCTCTCTCTCTCTCTCTGTGTCTCTCACACACAGTCTCTCTCTCTCTCTCTCTGTGTCTCTCACACACAGTCTCTCTCTGTCTCTCTCTGTGTCTCTCACACACAGTCTCTCTCTCTCTCTGTGCCTCTGACACACAGTCTCTCTCTCTCTCTCACACAGTCTCTCTCTCTCTTTCTCTGTCTCTCACACACAGTCTCTCTCTCTCTGTCTCACACAGTCTCTCTCTCTCTCTTGTCTCTCACACAGTCTCTCTCTCTCTGTGTCTCTCACACACAGTCTCTCTCTCTCTCTCTGTGTCTCTCACACACAGTCTCTCTCTGTCTCTCTCTGTGTCTCTCACACACAGTCTCTCTCTCTCTCTGTGCCTCTGACACACAGTCTCTCTCTCTCTCTCACACAGTCTCTCTCTCTCTTTCTCTGTCTCTCACACACAGTCTCTCTCTCTCTGTCTCACACAGTCTCTCTCTCTCTCTCTGTCTCTCACACAGTCTCTCTCTCTCTGTGTCTCACAGACAGTCTCTCTCTCTCTTTCTCTGTCTCTCACACACAGTCTCTCTCTGTCTCTCACACAGTCTCTCTCTCTCTCTGTGTCTCACAGACAGTCTCTCTCTCTCTCTCTGTCTCTCACACAGTCTCTCTCTCTCTCTGTCTCTCACACAGTCTCTCTCTCTCTGTGTCTCTCACACACAGTCTCTCTCTCTCTCTCTGTGTCTCTCACACACAGTCTCTCTCTGTCTCTCTCTGTGTCTCTCACACACAGTCTCTCTCTCTCTCTGTGCCTCTGACACACAGTCTCTCTCTCTCTCACACAGTCTCTCTCTCTCTTTCTCTGTCTCTCACACACAGTCTCTCTCTCTCTGTCTCACACAGTCTCTCTCTCTCTCTCTGTCTCTCACACAGTCTCTCTCTCTCTGTGTCTCACAGACAGTCTCTCTCTCTCTTTCTCTGTCTCTCACACACAGTCTCTCTCTGTCTCTCACACAGTCTCTCTCTCTCTCTGTGTCTCACAGACAGTCTCTCTCTCTCTCTCTGTCTCTCACACAGTCTCTCTCTCTCTCTGTCTCTCACACAGTCTCTCTCTCTCTGTGTCTCACACACAGTCTCTCTCCCTCTCTCTGTGTCTCTCACACAGTCTAACTCTCTCTCTCTGTTCTCTCACACACAGTCTCTCTCTCTCTTTCTGTGTGTCTCTCACACACAGTCTCTCTGTCTCTCTCTTTCTCTCTCTCACACCCACAGTGTCTCTCTCTCTCTTTCTGTGTGTCTCTCACACACAATCTCTGTGTCTCTGTGTTTCTCTCACACACGGTCTCTCTCTCTCTCTGTCTCTCACACAATCTCTCTCTCTGTGTCTCTCTCTCTCACACACAGTCTCTCCCTCTCTCTCTGTCTCTCACACGCAGTCTCTCCCTCTCTGTCTCTCACACACAGTCTCTCTCTCTCTGTGTTGCTCACACACTGTCTCTCTCTCTCTCTCTCACATAGTCTCTCTCTCTCTCTCTGTCTCACACAGTCTCTCTCTCTCTCTCTGTGTCTCTCACACACAGTCTCTCTCTCTCTCTCTGTCTCTCACACAGTCTCTCTCTCTGTGTCTCTCACACACAGTCTCTCACTCGCTCTCTCTCTCACAGTCTCTCTCTCTCTCTCTCTCTGTCTCTCACACAGTCTCTCTCTCTCTGTGTCTCTCTCACACAGTCTCTCTCTCTCTCTCTGTCTCTCACACACAGTCTCTCACTCTCTCTCTCTGTCTCTCACACACAGTCTCTCTCTCTCTCTGTGTCTCTCACACAGTCTCTCTCTCTCTCTGTCTCTCACACACAGTCTCTCTCTCTCTCTGTGTCTCTCACACACAGTCTCTCTCTCTCTGTGTCTCTCACATACAGTCTCTCTCTCTCTCTGTGTCTCTCACACAGTCTCTCTCTCTGTCTCTCACACACAGTCTCTCTCTCTCTCTGTGTCTCTCACACACAGTCTCTCTCTCTCTCTCACACACACAGTCTCTCTCTCTCTCTCTGTGTCTCTCACACAGTCTCTCTCTCTCTCTGTGTCTCTCACACAGTCTCTCTCTCTCTCTCTCTGTGTCTCTCTCACACACAGTCTCTCTCTCTCTCGGTGTCTCTCTCTCTCACACAGTCTCTCTCTCTCTCTCTGTCTCTCACACGCAGTCTCTCCCTCTCTGTGTCGCTCAGACACAGTCTCTCTCTCTCTCTCTCTGTCTCTCACACAGTCTCTCTCTCGCTCTCTCTCTGTGTCTCTCAGACACAGTCTCTCTCTTTCTCACACACACAGTCTCACTCTCTCTCTCTCTGTCTCTCACACAGTCTCTCTCTCTCTCTGTCACTCACACAGTCTCTCTCTCTCTCTCTCTCTCTCTCACACACACACACACACACACAGTCTCTCTCTCTCTGTGT
>NW_028270165.1:73497636-73525136 GCF_037043375.1 Chiloscyllium plagiosum
CTCCCCAGATACAGGAGTGTGTGTGTGTGTGTGAGAGAGAGAGGGTTAGAGAGACCTCCCCAGATACAGGAGTGTGTGTGTGTGTGAGAGAGAAGTTTAGAGAGACCTCCCCAGATACAGGAGTGTGTGTGTGTGAGAGAGAGAGGGTTAGAGAGACCTCCCCAGATACAGGAGTGTGTGTGTGAGCGAGGGTTAGAGAGACCTCCCCAGATACAGGAGTGTGTGTGTGTGTGTGTGAGAGAGGGTTAGAGAGACCTCCCCAGATACAGGAGTGTGTGTGTGTGTGTGAGAGAGAGAGAGGGTTAGAGAGACCTCCCCAGATACAGGAGTGTGTGTGTGTGAGAGAGAGAGAGAGGGTTGGAGAGACCTCCCTAGATACAGGAGTGTGTGTGTGTGTGTGAGAGAGAGAGGGTTAGAGAGACCTCCCCAGATACAGGAGTGTGTGTGTGTGAGAGAGGGTTAGAGAGACCTCCCCAGATACAGGAGTGTGTGTGTGTGAGAGAGAGAGAGGGTTAGAGAGACCTCCCCAGATACAGGAGTGTGTGTGTGTGAGGGAGTGTTAGAGAGACCTCCCCAGATACAGGAGTGTGTGTGTGTGTGTGAGAGAGAGGGAGTGTTAGAGAGACCTCCCCAGATACAGGAGTGTGTGTGTGTGTGTGAGAGAGAGGGTTAGAGAGACCTCCCCAGATACAGGAGTGTTTGTGTGTGTGTGAGAGAGAGAGGGTTAGAGAGACCTCCCCAGTAACAGGAGTGTGTGTGTGTGTGTGTGTGTGTGGGTGTGTGAGAGAGAGGGTTAGAGAGACCTCCCCAGATACAGGAGTGTGTGTGTGTGAGAGAGGGTTAGAGAGACCTCCCCAGATACAGGAGTGTGTGTGTGTGTGTGAGAGAGAGAGGGTTAGAGAGACCTCCCCAGATACAGGAGTGTGTGTGTGTGTGTGTGAGAGAGAGAGGGTTAGAGAGACCTCCCCAGATACAGGAGTGTGTGTGTGTGAGAGAGAGAGGGTTAGTGAGAACTCCCCAGATACAGGAGTGTGTGTGTGTGTGAGAGAGAGAGAGAGGGTTAGAGAGATCTCCCCAGATACAGGAGTGTGTGTGTGTGAGAGAGAGAGGGTTAGTGAGACCTCCCCAGATACAGGAGTGTGTGTGTGTGAGAGTGAGAGGGATAGAGCGACCTCCCCAGATACAGGAGTGTGTGTTTGTGTGAGAGAGGGTTAGAGAGACCTCCCCAGATACAGGAGTGTGAGTGTGTGTGTGTGTGAGAGAGGGTTAGACAGCCCTCCCCAGATACAGGAGTGTTTGTGTGTGTGTGAGAGAGAGGGTTAGAGAGACCTCCCCAGATACAGGAGTGTGTGTGTGTGAGAGAGAGAAGTTTAGAGAGACCTCCCCAGATACAGGAGTGTGTGTGTGTGTGAGTGTGTGTGTGTGTGAGAGAGGGTTAGAGAGACCTCCGCAGATACAGGAGTGTGTGTGTTGTGAGAGAGAGGGTTAGAGAGACCTCCCCAGATACAGGAGTGTGTGTGTGTGTGTGAAAGAGGGTTAGAGAGACCTCCCCAGATACAGGAGTGTGTGTGTGTGTGTGTGTGTGTGAGAGAGAGAAAAGTTTAGAGAGACCTCCCCAGATACAGGAGTGTGTGTTTGTGTGAGAGAGGGTTAGAGAGACCTCCCCAGATACAGGAGTGTGAGTGTGTGTGTGTGAGAGTGAGAGAGGGTTAGAGAGACCTCCCCAGATACAGGAGTGTGTGTGTGTGTGAGAGAGAGGGTTAGAGAGACCTCCCCAGATACAGGAGTGTGTGTGTGTGTGTGTGAGAGAGAGAGGGTGAGAGAGACCTCCCCAGATACAGGAGTGTGTGTGTGTGTGTGTGAGCGAGGGTTAGAGAGACCTCCCCAGATACAGGAGTGTGTGTGTGTGTGTGTGAGAGAGAGGGTTAGAGAGACCTCCCCAGATACAGGTGTGTGTGTGTGTGTGTGAGAGAGAGAGGGTTAGAGAGACCTCCCCAGATACAGGAGTGTGTGTGTGTGAGAGAGAGAGGGTTAGAGAGACCACCCGAGATACAGGAGTATGTGTGTGTGTGAGAGAGAAGTTTAGAGAGACCTCCCCAGATACAGGAGTGTGTGTGTGAGAGAGAGAGGGGGTTAGAGAGACCTCCCCAGATACAGGTGTGTGTGTGTGTGTGTGTGAGAGAGAGAGAGAGAGAGAGAGGGTTAGAGAGACCACCCGAGATACAGGAGTATGTGTGTGTGTGAGAGAGAAGTTTAGAGAGACCTCCCCAGATACAGGGGTTTGTGTGTGTGTGAGAGAGAGGGTTAGAGAGACCTCCCCAGATACAGGAGTGGGTGTGTGTGTGTGAGAGAGAGAGAGGGTTAGAGAGACCTCCCCAGATACAGGAGTGTGTGTGTGTGTGTGTGTGTGAGAGAGAGAGAGAGAGAGGGTTAGAGAGACCTCCCCAGATACAGGAGTGTGTGTGTGTGTGTGTGTGTGTGTGTGTGTGTGTGTGTGAGAGAGAGAGAGAGAGGGTTAGAGAGACCTCCCCAGATACAGGAGTGTGTGTGTGTGTGTGTGTGAGAGAGGGTTAGAGAGACCTCCCCAGATACAGGAGTGTGTGTGTGTGTGTGAGGGAGAGAGATGGTTAGAGAGACCTCCCCAGATACAGGAGTGTGTGTGTGTGTGTGTGTGAGAGAGGGTTAAAGAGACCTCCCCAGTTACAGGAGTGTGTGTGTGTGTATGTGTGAGAGAGAGAGAGGGTTAGAGAGACCTCCCCAGATACAGGAGTGTGTGTGTGTGTGTGAGAGAGGGTTAGAGAGACCTCCCCAGATACAGGAGTGTGTGTGTGAGAGAGAGAGGGTTAGAGAGACCTCCCCAGATACAGGAGTGTGTGTGTGTTTGTGTGTGAGAGGGTTAGAGAGACCTCCCCAGATACAGGAGTGTGTGTGTGTGAGAGAGGGTTAGAGAGACCTCCGCAGATACAGGAGTGAGTGAGTGAGTGAGTGAGAGAGAGATGGTTAGAGAGACCTCCCCAGATACAGGAGTGTGTGTGTGTGAGAGAGGGTTAGAGAGACCTCCCCAGATACAGGAGTGTGTGTGTGTGTGTGTGTGAGAGAGAGAGAGGGTTAGAGAGACCTCCCCAGATACAGGAGTGTGTGTGTGTGTGAGAGAGAGGGTTAGAGAGACCTCCCCAGATACAGGGGTGTGTGTGTGTGTGTGTGTGAGAGAGAGAGGGTTAGAGAGACCTCCCCAGATACAGGAGTGCGTGTGTGTGTGTGAGAGAGAGAGGGTTAGAGAGACCTCCCCAGATACAGGAGTGTGTGTGTGTGAGAGAGAGAGAGAGGGTTAGAGAGATCTCCCCAGATACCGGAGTGTGTGTTTGTGTGTGAGAGAGAGAGGGTTAGAGAGACCTCCCCAGATACAGGAGAGTGTGTGTGTGTGTGAGAGAGAGAGGGTTAGAGAGACCTCCCCAGATACAGGAGTGTGTGTGTGTGAGAGAGAGGGTTAGAGAGACCTCCCCAGATACAGGAGTGTGTGTGTGTGAGAGAGAGAGAGAGGGTTAGAGAGATCTCCCCAGATACCGGAGTGTGTGTTTGTGTGTGAGAGAGAGAGGGTTAGAGAGACCACCCCAGATACAGGAGTGTGTGTGCGTGAGAGAGAGAGGGTTAGAGAGACCTCCCCAGATACAGGAGTGTGTGTGTGTGTGTGAGAGCGAGAGAGGGTTAGAGAGACCTCCCCAGATACAGGAGTGTGTGTGTGTGTGTGAGAGAGGGTTAGAGAGACCACCTCAGATACAGTAGTGTGTGTGTGAGAGAGAGAGGGTTAGAGAGACCTCCCCAGATACAGGAGTGTGTGTGTGTGTGAGAGAGAGGGTTAGAGAGACCTCCCCAGATACAGGAGTGTGTGTGTGTGTGTGTGTGTGAGAGAGAGAGAGATGGTTAGAGAGACCTCCCCAGATACAGGAGTGTGTGTGTGTGAGAGAGAGAGAGGGTTAGAGAGACCTCCCCAGATACAGGAGTGTGTGTGTGTGTGAGTGTGAGAGAGAGAGTGTTAGAGAGACCTCCCCAGATACAGGAGTGTGTGTGTGTGTGTGAGAGAGAGGGTTAGAGAGACCTCCCCAGATACAGGAGTGTGTGTGAGAGAGAGAGAGGGTTAGAGAGACCTCCCCAGATACAGGAGTGTGTGTGTGTGAGAGAGAGAAGTTTAGAGAGACCTCCCCAGATACAGGAGTGTGTGTGTGTGAGAGAGAGAGAGAGAGAGAGAGGGTTGGAGAGACCTCCCTAGATACAGGAGTGTGTGTGTGTGTGTGTGTGAGAGAGAGAGGGAGGGTTAGAGAGACCTCCCCAGATACAGGAGTGTGTGTGTGTGAGAGAGAGAGAGAGAGAGAGAGGGTTGGAGAGACCTCCCTAGATACAGGAGTGTGTGTGTGTGTGTGTGTGAGAGAGAGGGTTAGAGAGACCTCCCCAGATACAGGAGTGTGTGTGCGTGAGAGAGAGAGGGTTAGAGAGACCTCCCCAGATACAGGAGTGTGTGTGTGTGTGTGTGAGAGCGAGAGAGGGTTAGAGAGACCTCCCCAGATACAGGAGTGTGTGTGTGTGTGTGTGTGTGAGAGAGGGTTAGAGAGACCACCTCAGATACAGTAGTGTGTGTGTGAGAGAGAGAGGGTTAGAGAGACCACCCCAGATACAGGAGTGTGTGTGCGTGAGAGAGAGAGGGTTAGAGAGACCTCCCCAGATACAGGAGTGTGTGTGTGTGTGAGAGAGAGGGTTAGAGAGACCTCCCCAGATACAGGAGTGTGTGTGTTTGTGTGAGAGAGAGGGTTAGAGAGACCTCCCCAGATACAGGAGTGTGTGTGTGTGTGAGAGGGTTAGAGAGACCTCCCCAGATACAGGAGTGTGTGTGTGTGTGTGTGTGTGTGTGTGAGAGGGTTAGAGAGACCTCCCCAGATACAGGAGTGTGTGTGTGTGTGTGAGAGAGAGGGTTAGAGAGACCTCCCCAGATACAGGAGTGTGTGTGAGAGAGAGAGAGGGTTAGAGAGACCTCCCCAGATACAGGAGTGTGTGTGTGTGTGTGAGATAGAGGGTTAGAGAGACCTCCCCAGATACAGGAGTGTGTGTGTGTATGTGTGAGAGAGAGAGAGAGGGTTAGAGAGACCTCCCCAGATACAGGAGTGTGTGTGAGAGTGTGAGAGAGAGAGTGTTAGAGAGACCTCCCCAGATACAGGAGTGTGTGTGTGTGTGTGAGAGAGAGGGTTAGAGAGACCTCCCCAGATACAGGAGTGTGTGTGCGTGTGTGAGAGAGAGAGGGTTAGAGAGACCTCCCCAGATACAGGAGTGTGTGTGTGTGTGTGTGTGAGAGAGAGAGAGAGAGGGTTAGAGAGACCTCCCCAGATACAGGAGTGTGTGTGTGTGTGAGAGAGAGAGAGAGAGACAGAGGGTTGGAGAGACCTCCCTCGATACAGGAGTGTGTGTGTGTGTGTGAGAGAGAGGGTTAGAGAGACCTCCCAAGATACAGGAGTGTGTGTGAGAGAGAGGGTTAGAGAGACCTCCCCAGATACAGGAGTGTGTGTGTGTGAGAGAGGGTTAGAGAGACCTCCCCAGATACAGGAGTGTGTGTGTGTGAGAGAGAGAGAGGGTAAGAGAGACCTCCCCAGATACAGGAGTGTGTGTGTGTGTGAGAGAGAGAGGGTTAGAGAGACCTCCCCTGATACAGGAGTGTGTGTGTGTGTGTGAGAGAGAGAGAGGGTTAGAGAGAGGTCCCCAGATACAGGAGTGTGTGTGTGTGTGTGTGAGAGAGGGTTAGAGAGACCTCCCCAGATAGAGGAGTGTGTGTGTGTGTGTGTGAGAGAGAGAGAGGGTTAGAGAGACCTCCCCAGATACAGGAGTGTGTGTGTGTGTGTGAGAGAGAGGGTTAGAGAGACCTCCCCAGATACAGGAGTGTGTGTGTGTGAGGGAGTGTTAGAGAGACCTCCCCAGATACAGGAGTGTGTGTGTGTGTGTGAGAGAGAGGGTTAGAGAGACCTCCCCAGATACAGGAGTGTTTGTGTGTGTGTGAGAGAGAGAGGGTTAGAGAGACCTCCCCAGTAACAGGAGTGTGTGTGTGGGTGTGTGAGAGAGAGGGTTAGAGAGACCTCCCCAGATACAGGAGTGTGTGTGTGTGAGAGAGGGTTAGGGAGACCTCCCCAGATACAGGAGTGTGTGTGTGTGTGTGAGAGAGAGAGGGTTAGAGAGACCTCCCCAGATACAGGAGTGTGTGTGTGTGAGAGTGAGAGGGATAGAGCGACCTCCCCAGATACAGGAGTGTGTGTGTGTGAGAGTGAGAGGGATAGAGCGACCTCCCCAGATACAGGAGTGTGTGTTTGTGTGAGAGAGTGTTAGAGAGACCTCCCCAGATACAGGAGTGTGAGTGTGTGTGTGTGAGAGTGAGAGAGGGTTAGACAGCCCTCCCCAGATACAGGAGTGTGTGTGTGTGTGAGAGAGAGGGTTAGAGAGACCTCCCCAGATACAGGAGTGTGTGTGTGTGTGTGAGAGAGAGGGTTAGAGAGACCTCCCTAGATACAGGAGTGTGTGTGTGTGTGTGAGAGAGGGTTAGAGAGACCTCCCCAGATACAGGAGTGTGTGTGAGTGAGAGAGAGGGTTAGAGAGACCTCCCCAGATACAGGAGTGTGTGTGTGTGAGAGAGAGAAGTTTAGAGAGACCTCCCCAGATACAGGAGTGTGTGTTTGTGTGAGAGAGGGTTAGAGAGACCTCCCCAGATACAGGAGTGTGAGTGTGTGTGTGTGTGAGAGTGAGAGAGGGTTTGACAGCCCTCCCCAGATACAGGAGTGTGTGTGTGTGAGAGAGAGAGGGTTAGAGAGACCTCCCCAGATACAGGAGTGTGTGTGTGTGAGAGAGAGGGTTAGAGAGACCTCCCCAGATACAGGAGTGTGTGTGTGTGAGAGAGAGAAGTTTAGAGAGACCTCCCCAGATACAGGAGTGTGTGTGTGTGTGTGTGTGTGAGAGATGGTGAGAGAGACCTTCCCAGATACAGGAGTGTGTGTGTGTGTGTGAGAGAGAGGGTTAGAGAGACCTCCCCAGATACAGGTGTGTGTGTGTGTGTGTGTGAGAGAGAGAGAGAGAGAGTGGGTTAGAGAGACCACCCGAGATACAGGAGTATGTGTGTGTGAGAGAGAGAAGTTTAGAGAGACCTCCCCAGATACAGGAGTTTGTGTGTGTGTGTGTGAGAGAGAGGGTTAGAGAGACCTCCCCAGATACAGGAGTGTGTGTGTGTGAGAGAGAGAAGTTTAGAGAGACCTCCCCAGATACAGGAGTGTGTGTGTGTGTGTGTGAGAGAGAGGGTTAGAGAGACCTCCCCAGATACAGGAGTGTGTGTGTGTGAGGGAGAGAGATGGTTAGAGAGACCTCCCCAGATACAGGAGTGTGTGTGTGTGTGTGTGTGTGAGAGAGGGTTAGAGAGACCTCCCCAGTTACAGGAGTGTGTGTGTGTGTATGTGTGAGAGAGAGAGAGGGTTAGAGAGACCTCCCCAGATACAGGAGTGTGTGTGTGTGTGAGAGAGAGAGGGTTGGAGAGACCTCCCCAGATACAGGAGTGTGTGTGTGTGTGTGAGAGAGGGTTAGAGAGACCTCCCCAGATACATGAGTGTGTGTGTGTTTGTGTGAGAGAGGGTTAGAGAGACCTCCGCAGATACAGGAGTGAGTGAGTGAGTGAGTGAGAGAGAGATGGTTAGAGAGACCTCCCCAGATACAGGAGTGTGTGCGTGTGTGTGAGAGAGAGGCTTAGAGAGACCTCCCCAGATACAGGAGTGTGTGTGTGTGTGTGAGAGAGGGTTAGAGAGACCTCCCCAGAAACAGGTGTGTGTGTGTGAGAGAGAGAGGGTTAGAGAGACCTCCCCAGATACAGGAGTGTGTGTGTGTGTGTGAGAGAGAGGGTTAGAGAGACCTCCCCAGATACAGGAGTGTGTGTGCGCCTGAGAGAGAGGGTTAGAGAGACCTCCCCAGATACAGGAGTGTGTGTGTGTGTGAGAGAGAGGGTTAGAGATACCTCCCCAGATACAGGAGTGTGTGTGTGTGAGAGCGAGAGAGGGTTAGAGAGACCTCCCCAGATACAGGAGTGTGTGTGTGTGTGTGTGTGTGTGTGTGAGAGAGGGTTAGAGAGACCTCCCCAGATACAGGAGTGTGTGTGTGTGTGAGAGAGAGAGAGGGTTAGAGAGATCTCCCCAGATACCGGAGTGTGTGTGTGTGTGTGAGAGAGAGAGGGTTAGAGAGACCACCCCAGATACAGGAGTGTTTGTGCGTGAGAGAGAGAGGGTTAGAGAGACCTCCCCAGATACAGGAGTGTGTGTGTGTGAGAGCGAGAGAGGGTTAGAGAGACCTCCCCAGATACAGGAGTGTGTGTGTGTGTGTGTGTGAGAGAGGGTTAGAGAGACCACCTCAGATACAGGAGTGTGTGTGTGTGTGAGAGAGAGGGTTAGAGAGACCTCCCCAGATACAGGAGTGTGTGTGAGAGAGAGGGTTAGAGAGACCTCCCCAGATACAGGAGTGTGTGTGTGTGTGAGAGAGAGGGTTAGAGAGACCTCCCCAGATACAGGAGTGTGTGTGTGTGTGTGAGAGGGTTAGTGAGACCTCCCCAGATACAGGAGTGTGTGTGTGTGTGTGTGAGAGGGTTAGAGAGACCTCCCCAGATACAGGAGTGTGTGTGTGTGTGTGTGAGAGAGAGGGTTAGAGAGACCTCCCCAGATACAAGAGTTTGTGTGTGTGTGAGAGAGAGGGTTAGAGAGACCTCCCCAGATACAGGAGTGTGTGTGAGAGAGAGAGGGTTAGTGAGACCTCCCCAGATACAGGAGTGTGTGTGTGTGTGAGAGAGAGAGAGAGGGTTAGAGAGATCTCCCCAGATACAGGAGTGTGTGTGTGAGAGAGAGAGGGTTAGAGAGACCTCCCCAGATACAGGAGTGTGTGTGTGTGTGAGAGAGAGAGGGTTAGTGAGACCTCCCCAGATACAGCAGTGTGTGTGTGTGTGAGAGTGAGAGGGATAGAGAGACCTCCCCAGATACAGGAGTGTGTGTTTGTGTGAGAGAGGGTTAGAGAGACCTCCCCAGATACAGGAGTGTGAGTGTGTGTGTGTGTGAGAGTGAGAGAGGGTTAGACAGCCCTCCCCAGATACAGGAGTGTGTGTGTGTGTGTGAGAGAGAGGGTTAGAGAGACCTCCCCAGATACAGGAGTGTGTGTGTGTGTGTGTGTGTGAGAGAGGGTTAGAGAGACCTCCCCAGATACAGGAGTGTGTGTGTGTGTGTGTGTGAGAGAGGGTTAGAGAGACCTCCCCAGATACAGGAGTGTGTGTGTGTGAGGGAGAGAGATGGTTAGAGAGACCTCCCCAGATACAGGAGTGTGTGTGTGTGTGTGTGTGTGAGAGAGGGTTAGAGAGACCTCCCCAGTTACAGGAGTGTGTGTGTGTGTGTGTGAGAGAGAGGGTTAGAGAGACCTCCCCAGATACAGGAGTGTGTGTGTGAGAGAGAGAGAGAGAGGGTTAGAGAGACCTCCCCAGATACAGGAGTGTGTGTGTGTGTGTGAGAGAGAGAGAGGGTTAGAGAGACCTCCCCAGATACAGGAGTGAGTGTGTGTGTGTGAGAGAGAGAGGGTTAGAGTGACCTCCCCAGATACAGGAGTGTGTGTGTATGTGTGAGAGAGAGAGAGGGTTAGAGAGACCTCCCCAGATACAGGAGTGAGTGTGTGTGTGTGAGAGAGAGAGGGTTGGAGAGACCTCCCCAGATACAGGAGTGTGTGTGTGTGTGTGAGAGAGAGAGGGTTGGAGAGACCTCCCCAGATACAGGAGTGTGTGTGTGTGTGTGTGTGTGTGAGAGAGGGTTAGAGAGACCTCCCCAGATACATGAGTGTGTGTGTGTTTGTGTGAGAGAGGGTTAGAGAGACCTTCCCAGATACAGGAGTGTGTGTGTGTGTGAGAGAGAGAAGGTTAGAGAGACCTCCCCAGATACAGGAGTGTGTGTGTGAGAGAGAGGGTTAGAGAGACCTCCCCAGATACAGGAGTGTGTGTGTGTGAGAGAGAGGGTTAGAGAGACCTCCCCAGATACAGGAGTGTGTGTGTGTGTGTGTGTGAGAGAGAGGGTTAGAGAGACCTCCCCAGATACAGGAGTGTGTGTGTGTGAGAGAGAGAGGGTTAGAGAGACCTCCCCAGATACAGGAGTGTGTGTGTGTGTGAGAGAGAGAGAGAGGGTTAGAGAGATCTCCCCAGATACCGGAGTGTGTGTGTGTGTGTGAGAGAGAGAGGGTTAGAGAGACCTCCCCAGATACAGGAGTGTGTGTGTGTGTGAGAGAGAGAGGGTTAGAGAGACCTCCCCAGATACAGCAGTGTGTGTGTGTGAGAGAGAGAGGGTTAGAGAGACCTCCCCAGATACAGGAGTGTGTGTGTGTGTGAGAGAGGGTTAGAGAGACCTCCCCAGATACAGGAGTGTGTGTGCGCCTGAGAGAGAGGGTTAGAGAGACCTCCCCAGATACAGGAGTTTGTGTGTGTGAGAGAGAGAGGGTTAGAGAGACCTCCCCAGATACAGGAGTGTGTGTGTGTGTGTGAGAGAGAGAGGGTTAGAGAGACCTCCCCAGATACAGGAGTGTGTGTGTGTGTGAGAGAGAGAGAGAGGGTTAGAGAGATCTCCCCAGATACCGGAGTGTGTGTGTGTGTGTGAGAGAGAGAGGGTTAGAGAGACCTCCCCAGATACAGGAGTGTGTGTGTGTGAGAGAGAGAGGGTTAGAGAGACCTCCCCAGATACAGGAGTGTGTGTGTGTGAGAGAGAGAGAGGGTTAGAGAGACCTCCCCAGATACAGGAGTGTGTGTGTGTGTGAGACGGTGAGAGAGACCTCCCCAGATACAGGAGTGTGTGTGCGTGAGAGAGAGAGGGTTAGAGAGACCTCCCCAGATACAGGAGTGTGTGTGTGAGAGCGAGAGAGGGTTAGAGAGACCTCCCCAGATACAGGAGTGTGTGTGTGTGTGTGTGAGAGAGGGTTAGAGAGACCACCTCAGATACAGGAGTGTGTGTGTGTGTGTGTGTGTGAGAGAGAGGGTGAGAGAGACCTCCCCAGATACAGGAGTGTGTGTGTGTGTGTGTGTGAGAGAGAGGGTTAGAGAGACCTCCCCAGATACAGGAGTGTGTGTGTGTGTGTGTGTGAGAGAGAGGGTTAGAGAGACCTCCCCAGATACAGGAGTGTGTGTGAGAGAGAGAGGGTTAGAGAGACCTCCCCAGATACAGGAGTGTGTGTGTGAGAGCGAGAGAGGGTTAGAGAGACCTCCCCAGATACAGGAGTGTGTGTGTGTGTGAGAGAGAGTGTTTAGAGAGACCTCCCCAGATACAGGAGTGTGTGTGAGAGAGAGAGGGAGTGTTAGGGAGACCTCCCCAGATACAGGAGTGTGTGTGTGTGTGTGAGAGAGAGGGTTAGAGAGACCTCCCCAGATACAGGTGTGTGTGTGTGTGTGTGAGAGAGAGAGAGAGAGAGGGTTAGAGAGACCACCCGAGATACAGGAGTATGTGTGTGTGTGAGAGAGAGGGTTAGAGAGACCTCCCCAGATACAGGAGTGTGTGTGTGTGTGTGAGAGAGAGAGAGGGTTAGAGAGATCTCCCCAGATACCGGAGTGTGTGTGTGTGTGTGTGAGAGAGAGAGGGTTAGAGAGACCTCCCCAGATACAGGAGTTTGTGTGTGTGAGAGAGAGAGGGTTAGAGAGACCTCCCCAGATACAGGAGTGTGTGTGTGTGTGTGAGAGAGAGAGGGTTAGAGAGACCTCCCCAGATACAGGAGTGTGTGTGTGTGTGAGAGAGAGAGAGAGGGTTAGAGAGATCTCCCCAGATACAGGAGTGTGTGTGTGTGAGCGAGAGAGGGTTAGAGAGACCTCCCCAGATACAGGAGTGTGTGTGTGTGTGTGTGAGAGAGGGTTAGAGAGACCACCTCAGATACAGGAGTGTGTGTGTGTGTGTGTGTGTGAGAGAGAGGGTTAGAGAGACCTCCCCAGATACAGGAGTGTGTGTGTGTGTGTGTGTGAGAGAGAGGGTTAGAGAGACCTCCCCAGATACAGGAGTGTGTGTGAGAGAGAGAGGGTTAGAGAGACCTCCCCAGATACAGGAGTGTGTGTGTGAGAGCGAGAGAGGGTTAGAGAGACCTCCCCAGATACAGGAGTGTGTGTGTGTGTGTGTGTGTGAGAGAGAGGGTTAGAGAGACCACCTCAGATACAGGAGTGTGTGTGTGTGTGTGTGTGTGAGAGAGAGGGTTAGAGAGACCTCCCCAGATGCAGGAGTGTGTGTGTGTGTGTGTGTGTGAGAGAGAGGGTTAGAGAGACCACCTCAGATACAGGAGTGTGTGTGTGTGTGTGTGTGTGAGAGAGAGGGTTAGAGAGACCTCCCCAGATACAGGAGTGTGTGTGAGAGAGAGAGGGTTAGTGAGACCTCCCCAGATACAGGAGTGTGTGTGTGTGAGAGTGAGAGGGATAGAGCGACCTCCCCAGATACAGGAGTGTGTGTTTGTGTGAGAGAGTGTTAGAGAGACCTCCCCAGATACAGGAGTGTGAGTGTGTGTGTGTGAGAGTGAGAGAGGGTTAGACAGCCCTCCCCAGATACAGGAGTGTGTGTGTGTGTGAGAGAGAGGGTTAGAGAGACCTCCCCAGATACAGGAGTGTGTGTGTGTGTGTGAGAGAGAGGGTTAGAGAGACCTCCCTAGATACAGGAGTGTGTGTGTGTGTGTGAGAGAGGGTTAGAGAGACCTCCCCAGATACAGGAGTGTGTGTGAGTGAGAGAGAGGGTTAGAGAGACCTCCCCAGATACAGGAGTGTGTGTGTGTGAGAGAGAGAAGTTTAGAGAGACCTCCCCAGATACAGGAGTGTGTGTTTGTGTGAGAGAGGGTTAGAGAGACCTCCCCAGATACAGGAGTGTGAGTGTGTGTGTGTGTGAGAGTGAGAGAGGGTTTGACAGCCCTCCCCAGATACAGGAGTGTGTGTGTGTGTGAGAGAGAGAGGGTTAGAGAGACCTCCCCAGATACAGGAGTGTGTGTGTGTGAGAGAGAGGGTTAGAGAGACCTCCCCAGATACAGGAGTGTGTGTGTGTGAGAGAGAGAAGTTTAGAGAGACCTCCCCAGATACAGGAGTGTGTGTGTGTGTGTGTGTGTGAGAGATGGTGAGAGAGACCTTCCCAGATACAGGAGTGTGTGTGTGTGTGTGAGAGAGAGGGTTAGAGAGACCTCCCCAGATACAGGTGTGTGTGTGTGTGTGTGTGAGAGAGAGAGAGAGAGAGTGGGTTAGAGAGACCACCCGAGATACAGGAGTATGTGTGTGTGAGAGAGAGAAGTTTAGAGAGACCTCCCCAGATACAGGAGTTTGTGTGTGTGTGTGTGAGAGAGAGGGTTAGAGAGACCTCCCCAGATACAGGAGTGTGTGTGTGTGAGAGAGAGAAGTTTAGAGAGACCTCCCCAGATACAGGAGTGTGTGTGTGTGTGTGTGAGAGAGAGGGTTAGAGAGACCTCCCCAGATACAGGAGTGTGTGTGTGTGAGGGAGAGAGATGGTTAGAGAGACCTCCCCAGATACAGGAGTGTGTGTGTGTGTGTGTGTGTGAGAGAGGGTTAGAGAGACCTCCCCAGTTACAGGAGTGTGTGTGTGTGTATGTGTGAGAGAGAGAGAGGGTTAGAGAGACCTCCCCAGATACAGGAGTGTGTGTGTGTGTGAGAGAGAGAGGGTTGGAGAGACCTCCCCAGATACAGGAGTGTGTGTGTGTGTGTGAGAGAGGGTTAGAGAGACCTCCCCAGATACATGAGTGTGTGTGTGTTTGTGTGAGAGAGGGTTAGAGAGACCTCCGCAGATACAGGAGTGAGTGAGTGAGTGAGTGAGAGAGAGATGGTTAGAGAGACCTCCCCAGATACAGGAGTGTGTGCGTGTGTGTGAGAGAGAGGCTTAGAGAGACCTCCCCAGATACAGGAGTGTGTGTGTGTGTGTGTGAGAGGGTTAGAGAGACCTCCCCAGATACAGGAGTGTGTGTGTGTGTGTGAGAGAGGGTTAGAGAGACCTCCCCAGAAACAGGTGTGTGTGTGTGAGAGAGAGAGGGTTAGAGAGACCTCCCCAGATACAGGAGTGTGTGTGTGTGTGTGTGTGAGAGAGGGTTAGAGAGACCTCCCCAGATACAGGAGTGTGTGTGCGCCTGAGAGAGAGGGTTAGAGAGACCTCCCCAGATACAGGAGTGTGTGTGTGTGTGAGAGAGAGGGTTAGAGATACCTCCCCAGATACAGGAGTGTGTGTGTGTGAGAGCGAGAGAGGGTTAGAGAGACCTCCCCAGATACAGGAGTGTGTGTGTGTGTGTGTGAGAGAGGGTTAGAGAGACCTCCCCAGATACAGGAGTGTGTGTGTGTGAGAGAGAGAGAGAGGGTTAGAGAGATCTCCCCAGATACCGGAGTGTGTGTGTGTGTGTGAGAGAGAGAGGGTTAGAGAGACCACCCCAGATACAGGAGTGTTTGTGCGTGAGAGAGAGAGGGTTAGAGAGACCTCCCCAGATACAGGAGTGTGTGTGTGTGAGAGCGAGAGAGGGTTAGAGAGACCTCCCCAGATACAGGAGTGTGTGTGTGTGTGTGTGTGAGAGAGGGTTAGAGAGACCACCTCAGATACAGGAGTGTGTGTGTGTGTGAGAGAGAGGGTTAGAGAGACCTCCCCAGATACAGGAGTGTGTGTGTGTGTGTGTGAGAGGGTTAGAGAGACCTCCCCAGATACAGGAGTGTGTGTGTGTGTGTGTGAGAGAGAGGGTTAGAGAGACCTCCCCAGATACAAGAGTTTGTGTGTGTGTGAGAGAGAGGGTTAGAGAGACCTCCCCAGATACAGGAGTGTGTGTGAGAGAGAGAGGGTTAGTGAGACCTCCCCAGATACAGGAGTGTGTGTGTGTGTGAGAGAGAGAGAGAGGGTTAGAGAGATCTCCCCAGATACAGGAGTGTGTGTGTGAGAGAGAGAGGGTTAGAGAGACCTCCCCAGATACAGGAGTGTGTGTGTGTGTGAGAGAGAGAGGGTTAGTGAGACCTCCCCAGATACAGCAGTGTGTGTGTGTGTGAGAGTGAGAGGGATAGAGAGACCTCCCCAGATACAGGAGTGTGTGTTTGTGTGAGAGAGGGTTAGAGAGACCTCCCCAGATACAGGAGTGTGAGTGTGTGTGTGTGTGAGAGTGAGAGAGGGTTAGACAGCCCTCCCCAGATACAGGAGTGTGTGTGTGTGTGTGAGAGAGAGGGTTAGAGAGACCTCCCCAGATACAGGAGTGTGTGTGTGTGTGTGTGTGTGAGAGAGGGTTAGAGAGACCTCCCCAGATACAGGAGTGTGTGTGTGTGTGTGTGTGAGAGAGGGTTAGAGAGACCTCCCCAGATACAGGAGTGTGTGTGTGTGAGGGAGAGAGATGGTTAGAGAGACCTCCCCAGATACAGGAGTGTGTGTGTGTGTGTGTGTGTGAGAGAGGGTTAGAGAGACCTCCCCAGTTACAGGAGTGTGTGTGTGTGTGTGTGAGAGAGAGGGTTAGAGAGACCTCCCCAGATACAGGAGTGTGTGTGTGAGAGAGAGAGAGAGAGGGTTAGAGAGACCTCCCCAGATACAGGAGTGTGTGTGTGTGTGTGAGAGAGAGAGAGGGTTAGAGAGACCTCCCCAGATACAGGAGTGAGTGTGTGTGTGTGAGAGAGAGAGGGTTAGAGTGACCTCCCCAGATACAGGAGTGTGTGTGTATGTGTGAGAGAGAGAGAGGGTTAGAGAGACCTCCCCAGATACAGGAGTGAGTGTGTGTGTGTGAGAGAGAGAGGGTTGGAGAGACCTCCCCAGATACAGGAGTGTGTGTGTGTGTGTGAGAGAGAGAGGGTTGGAGAGACCTCCCCAGATACAGGAGTGTGTGTGTGTGTGTGTGTGTGTGAGAGAGGGTTAGAGAGACCTCCCCAGATACATGAGTGTGTGTGTGTTTGTGTGAGAGAGGGTTAGAGAGACCTTCCCAGATACAGGAGTGTGTGTGTGTGTGAGAGAGAGAAGGTTAGAGAGACCTCCCCAGATACAGGAGTGTGTGTGTGAGAGAGAGGGTTAGAGAGACCTCCCCAGATACAGGAGTGTGTGTGTGTGAGAGAGAGGGTTAGAGAGACCTCCCCAGATACAGGAGTGTGTGTGTGTGTGTGAGAGAGAGGGTTAGAGAGACCTCCCCAGATACAGGAGTGTGTGTGTGTGAGAGAGAGAGGGTTAGAGAGACCTCCCCAGATACAGGAGTGTGTGTGTGTGTGAGAGAGAGAGAGAGGGTTAGAGAGATCTCCCCAGATACCGGAGTGTGTGTGTGTGTGTGAGAGAGAGAGGGTTAGAGAGACCTCCCCAGATACAGGAGTGTGTGTGTGTGTGAGAGAGAGAGGGTTAGAGAGACCTCCCCAGATACAGCAGTGTGTGTGTGTGAGAGAGAGAGGGTTAGAGAGACCTCCCCAGATACAGGAGTGTGTGTGTGTGTGAGAGAGGGTTAGAGAGACCTCCCCAGATACAGGAGTGTGTGTGTGTGTGAGAGAGAGAGAGAGGGTTAGAGAGATCTCCCCAGATACCGGAGTGTGTGTGTGTGTGTGAGAGAGAGAGGGTTAGAGAGACCTCCCCAGATACAGGAGTGTGTGTGTGTGAGAGAGAGAGGGTTAGAGAGACCTCCCCAGATACAGGAGTGTGTGTGTGTGTGTGAGACGGTGAGAGAGACCTCCCCAGATACAGGAGTGTGTGTGCGTGAGAGAGAGAGGGTTAGAGAGACCTCCCCAGATACAGGAGTGTGTGTGTGAGAGCGAGAGAGGGTTAGAGAGACCTCCCCAGATACAGGAGTGTGTGTGTGTGTGTGTGAGAGAGGGTTAGAGAGACCACCTCAGATACAGGAGTGTGTGTGTGTGTGTGTGTGTGAGAGAGAGGGTGAGAGAGACCTCCCCAGATACAGGAGTGTGTGTGTGTGTGTGTGTGAGAGAGAGGGTTAGAGAGACCTCCCCAGATACAGGAGTGTGTGTGTGTGTGTGTGTGAGAGAGAGGGTTAGAGAGACCTCCCCAGATACAGGAGTGTGTGTGTGAGAGCGAGAGAGGGTTAGAGAGACCTCCCCAGATACAGGAGTGTGTGTGTGTGTGAGAGAGAGTGTTTAGAGAGACCTCCCCAGATAGGAGTGTGTGTGAGAGAGAGAGGGAGTGTTAGGGAGACCTCCCCAGATACAGGAGTGTGTGTGTGTGTGTGAGAGAGAGGGTTAGAGAGACCTCCCCAGATACAGGTGTGTGTGTGTGTGTGTGAGAGAGAGAGAGAGAGAGAGGGTTAGAGAGACCACCCGAGATACAGGAGTATGTGTGTGTGTGAGAGAGAGGGTTAGAGAGACCTCCCCAGATACAGGAGTGTGTGTGTGTGTGTGAGAGAGAGAGAGGGTTAGAGAGATCTCCCCAGATACCGGAGTGTGTGTGTGTGTGTGTGAGAGAGAGAGGGTTAGAGAGACCTCCCCAGATACAGGAGTTTGTGTGTGTGAGAGAGAGAGGGTTAGAGAGACCTCCCCAGATACAGGAGTGTGTGTGTGTGTGTGAGAGAGAGAGGGTTAGAGAGACCTCCCCAGATACAGGAGTGTGTGTGTGTGTGAGAGAGAGAGAGAGGGTTAGAGAGATCTCCCCAGATACAGGAGTGTGTGTGTGTGAGCGAGAGAGGGTTAGAGAGACCTCCCCAGATACAGGAGTGTGTGTGTGTGTGTGTGAGAGAGGGTTAGAGAGACCACCTCAGATACAGGAGTGTGTGTGTGTGTGTGTGTGTGAGAGAGAGGGTTAGAGAGATCTCCCCAGATACAGGAGTGTGTGTGTGTGTGTGTGTGAGAGAGAGGGTTAGAGAGACCTCCCCAGATACAGGAGTGTGTGTGAGAGAGAGAGGGTTAGAGAGACCTCCCCAGATACAGGAGTGTGTGTGTGAGAGCGAGAGAGGGTTAGAGAGACCTCCCCAGATACAGGAGTGTGTGTGTGTGTGTGTGTGTGAGAGAGAGGGTTAGAGAGACCACCTCAGATACAGGAGTGTGTGTGTGTGTGTGTGTGTGAGAGAGAGGGTTAGAGAGACCTCCCCAGATGCAGGAGTGTGTGTGAGAGAGAGGGTTAGAGAGACCTCCCCAGATACAGGAGTGTGTGTGTGTGTGAGAGAGGGTTAGAGAGATCTCCCCAGATACAGGAGTGTGTGTGTGTGTGTGAGAGAGAGGGTTAGAGAGACCTCCCCAGATACAGGAGTGTGTGTGTGTGTGTGAGAGGGTTAGTGAGACCTCCCCAGATACAGGAGTGTGTGTGTGTGTGTGTGTGAGAGGGTTAGAGAGACCTCCCCAGGTACAGGAGTGTGTGTGTGTGAGAGAGAGGGATAGAGAGACCTCCCCAGATACAGGAGTTTGTGTGTGTGTGTGAGAGAGAGAGGGTTAGAGAGACCTCCCCAGATACAGGAGTGTGTGTGTGTGTGTGAGAGAGAGGGTTAGAGAGACCTCCCCAGATACAGGAGTGTGTGTGTGTGTATGTGTGAGAGAGAGAGGGTTAGAGAGACCTCCCCAGATACAGGAGTGTGTGTGTGTGTGAGAGAGAGAGGGTTAGAGAGACCTCCCCAGATACAGGAGTGTGTGTGTGTGTGAGAGAGAGAGAGGGTTAGAGAGACCTCCCCAGATACAGGAGTGTGTGTGTGTGAGAGAGAGAAGTTTAGAGAGACCTCCCCAGATACAGGAGTGTGTGTGTGTGTCTGTGTGTGTGAGAGAGAGAGAGAGAGAGAGGGGGTTGGAGAGACTTCGCCAGATACAGGAGTGTGTGTGTGTGTGTGTGTGTGAGAGAGAGAGAGGGTTAGAGAGACCTCCCCAGATACAGGAGTGTGTGTGTGTGAGAGAGAGAGGGTTAGTGAGACCTCCCCAGATACAGGAGTGTGTGTGTGTGTGAGAGAGGGTTAGAGAGACCTCCCCAGATACAGGAGTGTGTGTGTGTGTGTGAGAGAGAGAGAGAGGGTTAGAGAGATCTCCCCAGATACAGGAGTGTGTGTGTGAGAGAGAGAGGGTTAGAGAGACCTCCCCAGATACAGGAGTGTGTGTGTGTGTGAGAGAGAGAGGGTTAGTGAGACCTCCCCAGATACAGGAGTGTGTGTGTGTGAGAGTGAGAGGGATAGAGAGACCTCCCCAGATACAGGAGTGTGTGTGTGTGTGTGAGAGAGGGTTAGAGAGACCTCCCCAGATACAGGAGTGTGTGTGTGTGTGTGTGTGTGTGAGAGAGGGTTAGAGAGACCTCCCCAGATACAGGAGTGTGTGTGTTGTGAGAGAGAGGGTTAGAGAGACCTCCCCAGATACAGGAGTGTGTGTGTGTGAGAGAGAGAGGGTTAGAGAGACCTCCCCAGATACAGGAGTGTGTGTGAGAGAGAGAGGGAGTGTTAGGGAGACCTCCCCAGATACAGGAGTGTGTGTGTGTGTGTGAGAGAGAGGGTTAGAGCGACCTCCCCAGATACAGGTGTGTGTGTGTGTGTGTGAGAGAGAGAGAGAGAGAGAGGGTTAGAGAGACCACCCGAGATACAGGAGTATGTGTGTGTGTGAGAGAGAAGTGTAGAGAGACCTCCCCAGATACAGGAGTGTGTGTGTGTGAGAGAGAGAGGGTTAGAGAGACCTCCCCAGATACAGGAGTGTGTGTGTGTGTGTGTGAGAGAGAGAGGGTTAGAGAGACCTCCCCAGATACAGGAGTGTGTGTGTGTGAGAGAGAGAACTCCCCAGATACAGGAGTGTGTGTGTGTGTGTGAGAGAGAGGGTTAGAGAGACCTCCCCAGATACAGGAGTGTGTGTGTGTGAGAGAGAGAGGGTTAGAGAGACCTCCCCAGATACAGGAGTGTGTGTGTGTGTGTGAGGGAGAGAGATGGTTAGAGAGACCTCCCCAGATACAGGAGTGTGTGTGTGTGTGTGTGTGTGAGAGAGGGTTAGAGAGACCTCCCCAGTTACAGGAGTGTGTGTGTGTGTGTGAGAGAGAGAGGGTTGGAGAGACCTCCCCAGATACAGGAGTGTGTGTGTGTGTGTGTGAGAGAGAGGGTTAGAGAGACCTCCCCAGATACAGGAGTGTGTGTTTGTGTTTGTGTGAGAGAGGGTTAGAGAGACCTTCCCAGATACAGGAGTGTGTGTGTGTGAGAGAGAGGGTTAGAGAGACCTCCCCAGATACAGGAGTGTGTGTGTGAGAGAGAGGGTTAGAGAGACCTCCGCAGATACAGGAGTGAGTGAGTGTGTGTGTGTGAGAGAGGGTTAGAGAGACCTTCCCAGATACAGGAGTGTGTGTGTGAGTGAGAGAGAGATGGTTAGAGAGACCTCCCCAGATACAGGAGTGTGTGTGTGTGTGTGTGTGAGAGAGAGGGTTAGAGAGACCTCCCCAGATACAGGAGTGTGTGTGCGCCTGAGAGAGAGGGTTAGAGAGACCTCCCCAGATACAGGAGTGTGTGTGTGTGTGTGTGAGAGAGAGAGAGAGAGGGTTAGAGAGATCTCCCCAGATACCGGAGTGTGTGTGTGTGTGTGTGTGAGAGAGGGTTAGAGAGATCTCCCCAGATACCGGAGTGTGTGTGTGTGTGTGAGAGAGAGAGGGTTAGAGAGACCACCCCAGATACAGGAGTGTGTGTGCGTGAGAGAGAGAGGGTTAGAGAGACCTCCCCAGATACAGCAGTGTGTGTGTGTGTGTGTGTGAGAGCGAGAGAGGGTTAGAGAGACCTCCCCAGATACAGGAGTGTGTGTGTGTGTGTGTGAGAGAGAGAGGGTTAGAGAGACCACCCCAGATACAGGAGTGTATGTGCGTGAGAGAGAGAGGGTTAGAGAGACCTCCCCAGATACAGGAATGTGTGTATGTGTGTGTGTGAGAGAGGGGGTTAGAGAGACCTCCCCAGATACAGGAGTGTGTGTGTGTGTGTGTGAGAGAGAGGGTTAGAGAGACCTCCCCAGATACAGGAGTGTGTGTGAGAGACAGGGTTAGAGAGACCCCCCCAGGTACAGGGGTGTGTGTGTGTGTGTGAGAGAGAGAGAGAGTTAGAGAGACCTCCCCAGGTACAGAAGTTTGTGTGTGTGTGAGAGAGAGGGTTAGAGAGACCTCCCCAGATACAGGAGTGTGTGTGCCTGAGAGAGAGAGGGTTAGAGAGACCTCCCCAGATACAGGAGTGTGTGTGTGTGAGTGAGAGAGAGGGTTAGAGAGACCTCCCCAGATACAGGAGTGTGTGTGTGTGTGTGTGTGTGTGTGAGAGGGTTAGAGAGACCTCCCCAGATACAGGAGTGTGTGTGCCTGAGAGAGAGAGGGTTAGAGAGACCTCCCCAGATACAGGAGTGTGTGTGTGAGAGAGAGAGGGTTAGAGAGACCTCCCCAGATACAGGAGTGTGTGTGTGAGAGAGAGAGGGTTAGAGCGACCTCCCCAGATACAGGTGTGTGTGTGTGTGTGTGAGAGAGAGAGAGAGAGAGAGGGTTAGAGAGACCACCCGAGATACAGGAGTATGTGTGTGTGTGAGAGAGAAGTGTAGAGAGACCTCCCCAGATACAGGAGTGTGTGTGTGTGAGAGAGAGAGGGTTAGAGAGACCTCCCCAGATACAGGAGTGTGTGTGTGTGTGTGTGAGAGAGAGAGGGTTAGAGAGACCTCCCCAGATACAGGAGTGTGTGTGTGTGAGAGAGAGAACTCCCCAGATACAGGAGTGTGTGTGTGTGTGTGAGAGAGAGGGTTAGAGAGACCTCCCCAGATACAGGAGTGTGTGTGTGTGAGAGAGAGAGGGTTAGAGAGACCTCCCCAGATACAGGAGTGTGTGTGTGTGTGTGAGGGAGAGAGATGGTTAGAGAGACCTCCCCAGATACAGGAGTGTGTGTGTGTGTGTGTGTGTGAGAGAGGGTTAGAGAGACCTCCCCAGTTACAGGAGTGTGTGTGTGTGTGTGAGAGAGAGAGGGTTGGAGAGACCTCCCCAGATACAGGAGTGTGTGTGTGTGTGTGTGAGAGAGAGGGTTAGAGAGACCTCCCCAGATACAGGAGTGTGTGTTTGTGTTTGTGTGAGAGAGGGTTAGAGAGACCTTCCCAGATACAGGAGTGTGTGTGTGTGAGAGAGAGGGTTAGAGAGACCTCCCCAGATACAGGAGTGTGTGTGTGAGAGAGAGGGTTAGAGAGACCTCCGCAGATACAGGAGTGAGTGAGTGTGTGTGTGTGAGAGAGGGTTAGAGAGACCTTCCCAGATACAGGAGTGTGTGTGTGAGTGAGAGAGAGATGGTTAGAGAGACCTCCCCAGATACAGGAGTGTGTGTGTGTGTGTGTGTGAGAGAGAGGGTTAGAGAGACCTCCCCAGATACAGGAGTGTGTGTGCGCCTGAGAGAGAGGGTTAGAGAGACCTCCCCAGATACAGGAGTGTGTGTGTGTGTGTGTGAGAGAGAGAGAGAGAGGGTTAGAGAGATCTCCCCAGATACCGGAGTGTGTGTGTGTGTGTGTGTGAGAGAGGGTTAGAGAGATCTCCCCAGATACCGGAGTGTGTGTGTGTGTGTGAGAGAGAGAGGGTTAGAGAGACCACCCCAGATACAGGAGTGTGTGTGCGTGAGAGAGAGAGGGTTAGAGAGACCTCCCCAGATACAGCAGTGTGTGTGTGTGTGTGTGTGAGAGCGAGAGAGGGTTAGAGAGACCTCCCCAGATACAGGAGTGTGTGTGTGTGTGTGTGAGAGAGAGAGGGTTAGAGAGACCACCCCAGATACAGGAGTGTATGTGCGTGAGAGAGAGAGGGTTAGAGAGACCTCCCCAGATACAGGAATGTGTGTATGTGTGTGTGTGAGAGAGGGGGTTAGAGAGACCTCCCCAGATACAGGAGTGTGTGTGTGTGTGTGTGAGAGAGAGGGTTAGAGAGACCTCCCCAGATACAGGAGTGTGTGTGAGAGACAGGGTTAGAGAGACCCCCCCAGGTACAGGGGTGTGTGTGTGTGTGTGAGAGAGAGAGAGAGTTAGAGAGACCTCCCCAGGTACAGAAGTTTGTGTGTGTGTGAGAGAGAGGGTTAGAGAGACCTCCCCAGATACAGGAGTGTGTGTGCCTGAGAGAGAGAGGGTTAGAGAGACCTCCCCAGATACAGGAGTGTGTGTGTGTGAGTGAGAGAGAGGGTTAGAGAGACCTCCCCAGATACAGGAGTGTGTGTGTGTGTGTGTGTGTGTGTGAGAGGGTTAGAGAGACCTCCCCAGATACAGGAGTGTGTGTGCCTGAGAGAGAGAGGGTTAGAGAGACCTCCCCAGATACAGGAGTGTGTGTGTGAGAGAGAGAGGGTTAGAGAGACCTCCCCAGATACAGGAGTGTGTGTGTGTGTGAGAGAGAGAGGGTTAGAGAGACCTCCCCAGTTACAGGAGTGTGTGTGTGTGTGTGTGAGAGAGAGGGTTAGAGAGACCTCCCCAGATACAGGAGTGTGTGTGTGTCTGTGTGTGTGTGTGAGAGAGACAGGGTTAGAGAGACCTCCCCAGATTGTGGCTTGTCATCCTCTGTATCCCGCAGAGACACCATGGTTACTGCTAGGGTCCGTAATAATTTGTTTGCTCCCACCAGGGTCAACCCTGCAGATCATTCCTGTTGACTGGGGAATGATGTACAGACAGGCAGTCAGAGAGATGGAGAGAGAGGTGGGGGAGAGACAGGGAGAGAGAGACAGAGACAGAGACAGAGACAGAGACAGAGACAGAGAGAGGCAGAGAGACAGAGAGAGTGAGAGAGAGAGAGAGAGGCAGAGAGAGAGAGAGGCAGAGAAAGATGTCAACATTATGTAATATCTCACAGTTTGTCCCTCAGTCTAACTGTATAAAAGTCACATTAAATTCTATACGGTGCAGTCCTTAATGCACGATTGATTCTTAAAATGTACAATTTTGTCCCTGCCCTATCATGGGCGACGTTGCGACCTGATTCGCTGTGGTTTCTAAACACAAACTAACTCAAAAGTTTCTTCGATAATGTCTCGTATATCACCTCCAATGTTGGGAAAGTTGAAAGGGTTCAGAAAGGATTTACTGGGACGTGGAGGGTTTGAGAGAGGCTGAACAGGCTGGGGCTGTTTTCCCCGGAGCGTCGGAGGCTGAGGGGGTGACCTGGTTTATAAAACCGTGAGGGGGCGTGGATAGGGGTAAATAGGCAAGGTCTTTTGCCCCCTGGGGTGGGGGGAGTCCAGAACTAGAGGGGGGTAGGTTTAGGGTGAGAGGGGGAAAGGGAGCTGAGGGGTAACTTTCTCACCCAGAGGGTGGTGCGTGTGTGGAATGAGCTGCCAGAGGAAGGGGTGGGGGCTGGTACAATGACAGCATTGAAAAGGGTGGATGGGGACAGGGATAGGAAGGGATTGGAGGGTAATGGGCCAGGGGCTGGTAAACGGGGGACTGGATTGGGTTAGAGTTGTACCAAGGGGTCTGTTTCCGTGCCATATATCTCTGTGACGACATGCTGTGTTCCTGTGTGAGTCACCGGGGAAAGGATTGAGTTGGATGAGGAGTGGCGAGTGGTGCTGAACACTCTGTGGGCCCGTTGGCGAATACCCCCCCCTCACTCCTGACCTTCGGAGGGAGGAGGGGGTTAGTGATGGAGCAGCTGAAGGTGGTTGGGGGGTGGGGTGGGAGGTGCCCTGGGACACTATCCCTGAGGGGGCTCCTGCAGAGCTGCTCCAGGTGGCTGAGGGGGACTGACCCTCCCAGCAACCCACGACCGTCTACCCACGGGGAGCCCGGCCCACCGCGGAGGTACCCACCCTCAAGATGCCCCCAGTTCAGCCAGGTCTCCTCCCCGGTGTCAGTGAGCAGGAGCTGGGTGACCACAGCCTGGGCGTCCCGTCTCCTGACGTGGGGAGGAGGGAGTGGACCGAAGGTTGGGGGGCTGGAGAGGGGGCAGGGTATGGCCATCAGCCGGGATGGATTTCTCCTGGTGTTGGCGGGCAAGACTGACCTGGGCAGTGTGCCGCGTGGTTGGGTGGGGGTCGGCGGGGATGCCAGGGTTGGGGCCGAAACTGGAATGGAGGGGGTTCGGGAGCACGCGGGGGAGGAGGGGGGGGGGGTGATAGAGGGTGGTTGCTGCAACGTTACTCCGAATGCTCTCACCCCGTTACTCCCAACACTCTCTCCCTATTACTCCCAACACTCTCTCCCTATTACTCCCAACTCCCTTTCCCTATTACACCCAACACTCTCTCCCTATTACTCCCAATGCTCTCCCTGTTACTCCCAACACTCTCTCCCTGTTACTCCCAACACTCTCTCTCTGCTACTCCCAACGCTCTCTCTCTGTTACTCACAACTCTCTCTCCCTATTACTCCCAACTCTCTCTCCCTATTACTCCCAACGCTCTCTCCCTGTTACTCCCAACGCTCTCTCCCCGTTACTCCCAAAGCTCTCTCCCTGTTACTCCCAATGCTCTTTCCCTGTTACTCCCAACGCTGTTTCCCTGTTACTCCCAATGCTCTCCATGTTACTCCCAATGCTCTATCTGTTATTCCGAACAGTCTCCCTGTTACTCCCAACGCTCTCTCTGTTACTCCCAACGCACTCTCCCTGTTACTCCCAATGCTCTCTCCCTGTTACTGCCAACGCTCTCTCCATGTTACTCCCAACGCTCTCTCTGTTATTCCGAACAGTCTCCCTGTTACTCCCAACACTCTCTCTCTGTTACTCCCAAACCACTCTCCTTGTTACTCCCAATGTCCCTCTTTGTTACACCCAACGCACTCCCTATTACTCCCAATGTTCTCCCTGTTACTCCCAACACTCTCTCCCTGTTACTCCCAACGCTTTCTTTCTGCTACACCCAACTTTCTCTCCCTATTACTCCCAACGCTCTCTCCCTATTACACCCAACACTCTCCCCATTACTCCCAACGCTCTCTCCCCATTACTCCCAACGCTCTCTCCCCATTACTCCCAACGCTCTCTCCCTATTACTCCCAACGCTCTCCCCATTACTCCCAACGCTCTCTCCCTCTTACACCCAACGATCTCTCCCTGTTACTCCCAAAGCTCCTTCCCTGTTACTCCCAACGCTCTTCCTATTATTCCCAACGCTCTCCCCGTTACGCCCAAAGCTCTCTCCCTGTTACTCCCAACGCTCTCTCCCTGTTACTCCCAACGCTCTTTCCCTGTTACTCCCAACGCTCTTTCCCTGTTACTCCCAACGCTCTCCATGTTACTCCATGTTACTCCCAACGCTCTCTCTGTTATTCCGAACAGTCTGCCTGTTACTCTGACCCCTCACTTTCTGTTACTCCGACCCATCTCTCCCAGTTACTCTGACCCCTCTCTCCCTGTTACACTGACCCCTCTCTCCCTGTTACTCTGACCCCTCTCTCCCTGTTACTCTAACCCCTCTCTCCCTGTTACTCTGACCCTTCTCTCCTTGTTACTCTGTCCCCTCTCTCCCTGTTACTCTGTGCCCTCTCTCCCTGTTACCCTGACCCCTCTCTACCTGTTACCCTGACCCCTCTCTCCCTGTTACCCTGACCCCTCTCTACCTGTTACCCTGACCCCTCTCTCCCTGTTACCCTGTCCCCTCTCTCCCTGTTACTCTGACCCCTGTCTCCCAGTTGCTCTGTCCCATCTCTCCCTGTTACTCTGACCCCTCTCTCCCTGTTACCCTGACCCCTCTCTCCCTGTTACCCTGTCCCCTCTCTCCCTGTTACTCTGTCCCCTCTCTCCCTGTTACTCTGACCCCTCTCTCCCTGTTACTCTGTCCCCTCTCTCCCTGTTACTCTGACCACTCTCTCCCTGTTACCCTGACCCCTCTCTCCCTGTTACCCTGTCCCCTCTCTCCCTGTTACTCTGTCCCCTCTCTCCCTGTTACTCTGTCCCCTCTCTCCCTGTTACTCTGACCCCTGTCTCCCTGTTACTCTGACCCCTCTCTCCCTGTTACTCTGACCCCTCTCTCCCTGTTACCCTGACCCCTCTCTCCCTGTTACTCTGTCCCCTCTCTCCCTGTTACTCTATCCGCTCTCTCCCTGTTACCCTGACCCCTCTCTCCCTGTTACTCTGTCCCCTCTCTCCCTGTTACTCTGTCCCATCTCTCCCAGTTACTCTGTTCCCTCTCTCCCTGTTACTCTGACCCCTCTCTCCCTGTTACTCTGACCCCTCTCTCCCTGTTACTCTGTCCCCTCTCTCCCTGTTACTCTGACCCCTCTCTCCCTGTTACTCTGTCCCCTCTCTCCCTGTTACCCTGACCCCTCTCTCCCTGTTACCCTGACCCCTCTCTCCCTGTTACCCTGACCCCTCTCTCCCTGTTACTCTGACCCCTCTCTCCCTGTTACCCTGACCCCTCTCTCCCTGTTACCCTGACCCCTCTCTCCCTGTTACTCTGACCCCTCTCTCCCTGTTACTCTGTCCCCTCTCTCCCTGTTACCCTGACCCCTCTCTCCCTGTTACTCTGTCCCCTGTCTCCCTGTTACTCTGACCCCTCTCTCCCTGTTACTCTGTCCCGTCTCTCCCTGTTACTCTGTCCCCTCTCTCCCTGTTACTCTGTCCCCTCTCTCCCTGTTACCCTGACCCCTCTCTCCCTGTTACTCTGTCCCCTCT
>NW_028270165.1:73530136-73667221 GCF_037043375.1 Chiloscyllium plagiosum
CCCAGGACAGGGACTGACCGAGTCCAATCCCCAGGACAGTGACTGACCGACACCGATCCCCAGGACAGGGACTGACCAAGACCAATCCCCAGGACAGGGACTGACCGACACCAATCCCCAGGACAGGGACTGACTAACACCAATTCCCAGGACAGGGACTGACCGACACCAATCCCCAGGACAGGTACTGACCGAGTCCAATCCCCAGGATAGGGACTGACCGAGTCCAATCCCCAGGATAGGGACTGACCGACACCAATCCCCAGGACAGGTACTGACCGAGTCCAATCCCCAGGACAGGGACTGACCGAGTCCAATCCCCAGGACAGGGACTGACCGAGTCCAATCCCCAGAACAGTGACTGACCGACACCAATCCCCAGGACAGGGACTGACCGAGACCAATCACCAGGACAGGGATTGACCGAGTCCAATCCTCAGGACAGGGACTGCCCGACAAAAATTCCCAGGACAGGGACTGACCGAGTCGAATCCACAGGACAGGGACTGACCGACACCAATCCCCAGGACAGGGTCTGACCGAGACCAATCCCCAGGACAGGGACTGACCGACACCAATCCCCAGGACAGGGACTGACCGAGTCAATCCCCAGGACAGGGACTAACTGACACCAATCCCCAGGACAGAGACTGACCGAGTCAATCCCCAGGACAGAGACTGACCGAGTCAATCCCCAGGACAGGGACTGACTGACATCAATCCCCAGGACAGGGACTAAAGGACGTCAATCCCCAGGACAGGGACTGACCGACACCAATCCCCAGGACAGGGACTGACCGACACCAATCCCCAGGACAGAGACTGACCGAGTCCAATCCCCAGGACAGGGACTGACCGACACCAATCCCCAGGACAGGGACTGACCGACACCAATCCCCAGGACAGGGACAGACCGAGTCCAATCCCCAGGACAGGGACTGACCGACACCAATCCCCAGGACAGGGACTGACCGACACCAATCCCCAAGACAGAGACTGACCGAGTCAATCCCCAGGACAGGGACTGACTGACACCAATCCCCAGGACCGGGACAGACCGAGTCAATCCCCAGGACAGGGACTGACCGAGTCAATCCCCAGGACAGGGACTGACCGACACCAATCCCCAGGACACGGACTGACCGACACCAATCCCCAGGACAGAGACTGACCGAGTCCAATCCTCAGGACAGGGACTGACCGACACCAATCCCCAGGACAGGGAGAGACCGACACCAATCCCCAGGACAGGGACTGACCGACACCAATCCCCAGGACAGGGACTGACCGACACCAATCCCCAGGACAGGGACTGACCGAGTCAATCCCCAGGACAGGGACTGACTGACACCAATCCCCAGGACAGGTAGTGACCGAGTCCAAAACCCAGGACAGGGACTGACCGACACCAATCCCCAGGACACGGACTGACCGACACCAATCACCAGGACAGGGACCGACAGACACCAATCCCCAGGACAGGGACTGACCGAGTCCAATCCCCAGGACAGGGACTGACCGACACCAATCCCCAGGACAGGGACTGACCGACACCAATCCTCAGGACAGGGATTGACCGAGTCCAATCCCCAGGTCAGGGACTGACTGACACCAATCCTCTGGACAGGGATTGACCGAGTCCAATCCCCAGGACAGGGAATGACCGACACCAATCCCCAGGACATGGACTGACCGACACCAATCCCCAGGACAGGGACTGACCGAGTCCAATCGTCATGACAGGGACTGACCGACACAAATCCCCAGGACAGGGACTGACCGAGTCCAATCCCCAGGACAGGGACTGACCGAGTCCATTCCCCAGGACAGGGACTGACCGACACCAATCCCCAGGACAGGGACTGACCGACACCAATCCCCAGGACAGGGAGTGACAGACATCAAACCCCAGGACAGGGACTGACCGAGTCCAATCCTCAGGACAGGGACTGACCGACACAAATCCCCAGGACAGGGACTGACCGAGTCCAAACCCCAGGACAGGGACTGACCGAGTCCAATCCTCAGGACAGGGACTGACCGACATCAATCCCCGGGACACGGACTGACCGAGTCCAATCCCCAGGACAGGGACTGACCGACACCGATCCCCAGGACAGGGACTGACCGAGTCCATTCCCCAGGACAGGGACTGACCGACACCAATCCCCAGGACAGGGACTGACCGAGTCCAATCCCCAGGACAGTGACTGAACGACACCGATCCCCAGGACAGGGACTGACCAAGACCAATCCCCAGGACAGGGGCTGACCGACACCAATCCCCAGGACAGGGACTGACTAACACCAATCCCCAGGACAGAGACTGACCGACACCAATCCCGAAGACAGGTACTGACCGAGTCCAATCCCCAGGACAGGGACTGACCGACACCAATCCCCAGGACAGGTACTGACCGAGTCCAATCCCCAGGATAGGGACTGACCGAGTCCAATCCCCAGGACAAGGACTGACCGACAAAAATCCCCAGGACAGGGACTGACCAGTCCAATCCCCAGAACAGTGACTGACCGACACCAATCCCCAGGACAGGGACTGACCGAGACCAATCCCCAGGACAGGGACTGACCGAGTCCAATCCTCAGGACAGGGACTGCCCGACAAAAATCCCCAGGACAGGGACTGACCGAGTCCAATCCTCAGGACAGGGACTGCCCGACAAAAATCCCCAGGACAGGGACTGACCGAGTCCAATCCCCAGGACAGGGACTGACCGACACCAATCCCCAGGACAGGGACTGACCGAGTCCAATCCCCAGGACAGGGACTGACCAACACCAATCCCCAGGACAGGGACTGACCGACACCAATCCCCAGGACAGGGACAGACCGAGTCCAATCCCCAGGACAGGGACTGACCGACACCAATCCCCAGGACAGGGACTGACCGACACCAATCCCCAAGACAGAGACTGACCGAGTCAATCCCCAGGACAGGGACTGACTGACACCAATCCCCAGGACAGGGACTGACCGAGTCAATCCCCAGGACAGGGACTGACCGAGTCAATCCCCAGGACAGGGACTGACCGACACCAATCCCCAGGACAGGGACTGACCGACACCAATCCCCAGTTCAGGGACTGACCGAGTCCAATCCCCAGGACAGGGACTGACCGACACCAATCCCCAGGACACGGAGAGACCGACACCAATCCCCAGGACAGGGACTGACCGACACCGATCCCCAGGACAGGGACTGACCGAGTCAATCCCCAGGACAGGGACTGACTGACACCAATCCCCAGGAAAGGGACTGACCGAGTCAATCCCCAGGACAGGGACTGACTGACACCAATCCCCAGGACAGGGACTGACCGAGTCCAATCCCCAGGACAGGGACTGACCGACACCAATCCCCAGGACAGTGACTGACCGACACCAATCAACAGGACAGGGACTGACCGAGTCCATTACCCAGGACAGGGACTGACCGACACCAACCCCAGGACAGGGACTGACCGAGTCCAATCCCCAGGACAGGGACTGACCGACTCCAATCCCCAGGATAGTGACTGACCGAGTCCAATCCCCAGGACAGGGACTGACTGACACCGATCCCCAGGACAGGGACTGACCGAGTCCAATCCCCAGGACAGGGACTGACCGACACCGATCCCCAGGACAGGGACTGACCGAGTCCATTTTCCAGGACAGGGACTGACCAACACCAATCTCCAGGACAGGGACTGACCGAGTCCAATCCCCAGGACAGTGACTGACCGACACCGATCCCCAGGACAGGGACTGACCGAGACCAATCCCCAGGACAGGGACTGACTGACACCAATCCCCAGGACAGGGACTGACCGACACCAATCCCCAGGACAGGGACTGACCGACACCAATCCGCAGGACAGGGACTGACCGAGTCCAATCCTCAGGACAGGGACTGACTGACACCAATCCCCAGGACAGGGACTGACCGAGTCCAATCCCCAGGACAGGGACTGACCGACACCGATCCCCAGGACAGGGACTGACCGAGTCCAATCCCCAGGACAGGGACTGACCGACACCGATCCCCAGGACAGGGACTGACCGAGTCCATTCCCCAGGACAGGGACTGACCGACACCAATCCCCAGGACAGGGACTGACCGAGTCCAATCCCCAGGACAGGGACTGACCGAGACCAATCCCCAGGACAGGGACTGACCGACACCAATCCCCAGGACAGGGACTGACCGAGTCGAATCCCCAGGACAGGGACTGACTGACACCAATCCCCAGGACAGGGACTGACCGAGACCAATCCCCAGGACAGGGACTGACCGACACCAATCCCCAGGACAGGGACTGACCGAGTCCAATCCCCAGGACAGAGACTGACCGACACCGATCCCCAGGACAGGGATTGACCGAGTCCATTCCCCAGGACAGGGACTGACCGACACCAATCTCCAGGACAGGGACTGACCGAGTCCAATCCCCAGGACAGTGACTGACCGACACCGATCCCCAGGACAGGGACTGACCGAGACCAATCCCCAGGACAGGGACTGACCGAGTCGAATCCCCAGGACAGGGACTGACCGACACCAATCCCCAGGACAGGGACTGACCGACACCAATCCGCAGGACAGGGACTGACCGAGTCCAATCCTCAGGACAGGGACTGACTGACACCAATCCCCAGGACAGGGACTGACCGAGTCCAATCCCCAGGACAGGGACTGACCGACACCGATCCCCAGGACAGGGACTGACCGAGTCCAATCCCCAGGACAGGGACTGACCGACACCGATCCCCAGGACAGGGACTGACCGAGTCCATTCCCCAGGACAGGGACTGACCGACACCAATCCCCAGGACAGGGACTGACCGAGTCCAATCCCCAGGACAGTGACTGACCGACACCGATCCCCAGGACAGGGACTGACCGAGACCAATCCCCAGGACAGGGACTGACCGACACCAATCCCCAGGACAGGGACTGACCGAGTCGAATCCCCAGGACAGGGACTGACTGACACCAATCCCCAGGACAGGGACTGACCGAGACCAATCCCCAGGACAGGGACTGACCGACACCAATCCCCAGGACAGGGACTGACCGAGTCAATCCCCAGGACAGGGACTAACTGACACCAATCCCCAGGACAGAGACTGACCGACACCAATCCCCAGGGCAGGGACTGACCGACACCAATCCCCAGGACAGGGACTGACCGAGACCAATCCCCAGGACAGGGACTGACCGAGTCCAATCCTCAGGACAGGGACTGCCCGACAAAAATCCCCAGGACAGGGACTGACCGAGTCCAATCCTCAGGACAGGGACTGCCCGACAAAAATCCCCAGGACAGGGACTGACCGAGTCCAATCCCCAGGACAGGGACTGACCGACACCAATCCCCAGGACAGGGACTGACCGAGTCCAATCCCCAGGACAGGGACTGACCGACACCAATCCCCAGGACAGGGACTGACCGACACCAATCCCCAGGACAGGGACAGACCGAGTCCAATCCCCAGGACAGGGACTGACCGACACCAATCCCCAGGACAGGGACTGACCGAGTCAATCCCCAGGACAGGGACTGACTGACACCAATCCCCAGGACAGGGACTGACCGAGTCAATCCCCAGGACAGGGACTGACCGAGTCAATCCCCAGGACAGGGACTGACCGACACCAATCCCCAGGACAGGGACTGACCGACACCAATCCCCAGTTCAGGGACTGACCGAGTCCAATCCCCAGGACAGGGACTGACCGACACCAATCCCCAGGACACGGAGAGACCGACACCAATCCCCAGGACAGGGACTGACCGACACCGATCCCCAGGACAGGGACTGACCGAGTCAATCCCCAGGACAGGGACTGACTGACACCAATCCCCAGGAAAGGGACTGACCGAGTCAATCCCCAGGACAGGGACTGACTGACACCAATCCCCAGGACAGGGACTGACCGAGTCCAATCCCCAGGACAGGGACTGACCGACACCAATCCCCAGGACAGTGACTGACCGACACCAATCAACAGGACAGGGACTGACCGAGTCCATTACCCAGGACAGGGACTGACCGACACCAACCCCAGGACAGGGACAGACCGAGTCCAATCCCCAGGACAGGGACTGACCGACTCCAATCCCCAGGATAGTGACTGACCGAGTCCAATCCCCAGGACAGGGACTGACTGACACCGATCCCCAGGACAGGGACTGACCGAGTCCAATCCCCAGGACAGGGACTGACCGACACCGATCCCCAGGACAGGGACTGACCGAGTCCATTCCCCAGGACAGGGACTGACCGACACCAATCTCCAGGACAGGGACTGACCGAGTCCAATCCCCAGGACAGTGACTGACCGACACCGATCCCCAGGACAGGGACTGACCGCGACCAATCCCCAGGACAGGGACTGACTGACACCAATCCCCAGGACAGGGACTGACCGACACCAATCCCCAGGACAGGGACTGACCGACACCAATCCGCAGGACAGGGACTGACCGAGTCCAATCCTCAGGACAGGGACTGACTGACACCAATCCCCAGGACAGGGACTGACCGAGTCCAATCCCCAGGACAGGGACTGACCGACACCGATCCCCAGGACAGGGACTGACCGAGTCCAATCCCCAGGACAGGGACTGACCGACACCGATCCCCAGGACAGGGACTGACCGAGTCCATTCCCCAGGACAGGGACTGACCGACACCAATCCCCAGGACAGGGACTGACCGAGTCCAATCCCCAGGACAGGGACTGACCGAGACCAATCCCCAGGACAGGGACTGACCGACACCAATCCCCAGGACAGGGACTGACCGAGTCGAATCCCCAGGACAGGGACTGACTGACGCCAATCCCCAGGACAGGGACTGACCGAGACCAATCCCCAGGACAGGGACTGACCGACACCAATCCCCAGGACAGGGACTGACCGAGTCCAATCCCCAGGACAGGGACTGACCGACACCGATCCCCAGGACAGGGACTGACCGAGTCCATTCCCCAGGACAGGGACTGACCGACACCAATCTCCAGGACAGGGACTGACCGAGTCCAATCCCCAGGACAGTGACTGACCGACACCGATCCCCAGGACAGGGACTGACCGAGACCAATCCCCAGGACAGGGACTGACCGAGTCGCATCCCCAGGACAGGGACTGACCGACACCAATCCCCAGGACAGGGACTGACCGACACCAATCCGCAGGACAGGGACTGACCGAGTCCAATCCTCAGGACAGGGACTGACTGACACCAATCCCCAGGACAGGGACTGACCGAGTCCAATCCCCAGGACAGGGACTGACCGACACCGATCCCCAGGACAGGGACTGACCGAGTCCAATCCCCAGGACAGGGACTGACCGACACCGATCCCCAGGACAGGGACTGACCGAGTCCATTCCCCAGGACAGGGACTGACCGACACCAATCCCCAGGACAGGGACTGACCGAGTCCAATCCCCAGGACAGTGACTGACCGACACCGATCCCCAGGACAGGGACTGACCGAGACCAATCCCCAGTACAGGGACTGACCGACACCAATCCCCAGGACAGGGACTGACCGAGTCGAATCCCCAGGACAGGGACTGACTGACACCAATCCCCAGGACAGGGACTGACCGAGACCAATCCCCAGGACAGGGACTGACCGACACCAATCCCCAGGACAGGGACTGACCGAGTCAATCCCCAGGACAGGGACTAACTGACACCATTCCCCAGGACAGGGACTGACCGACACCAATCCCCAGGACAGGGACTGACCGAGTCCAATCCTCAGGACAGGGACTGACCGACACCAATCCCCAGGGCAGGGACTGACCGACACCGATCCCCAGGACAGGGACTGACCGAGTCAATCCCCAGGACAGGGACTGACTGACACCAATCCCCAGGAAAGGGACTGACCGACACCAATCCCCAGGACAGGGACTGACCGAGTCCAATCCCCAGGATAGGGACTGACCGAGTCCAATCCCCAGGATAGGGACTGACCGACACCAATCCCCAGGACAGGTACTGACCGAGTCCAATCCCCAGGATAGGGACTGACCGACACCAATCCCCAGGACAGGGACTGACCGAGTCCAATCCCCAGAACAGTGACTGACCGACACCAATCCCCAGGACAGGGACTGACCGAGACCAATCCCCAGGACAGAGACTGACCGAGTCAATCCCCAGGACAGGGACTGACTGACATCAATCCCCAGGACAGGGACTAAAGGACGTCAATCCCCAGGACAGGGACTGACCGACACCAATCCCCAGGACAGGGACTGACCGACACCAATCCCCAGGACAGAGACTGACCGAGTCCAATCCCCAGGACAGGGACTGACCGACACCAATCCCCAGGACAGGGACTGACCGACACCAATCCCCAGGGCAGAGACTGACCGAGTTCAATCCCCAGGACAGGGACTGACCGACACCAATCCCCAGGACAGAGACTGACCGAGTCCAATCCCCAGGACAGGGACTGACCGACACCAATCCCCAGGACAGAGACTGACCGAGTCCAATCCCCAGGACAGGGACTGACCGACACCAATCCCCAGGACAGGGACTGACCGACACCAATCCCAAGGACAGGGACTGACCGAGTCCAATTCCCAGGAAAGAGACTGACCGATACCAATCCCCAGGACAGGGACTGACCGAGTCCAATCCCCAGGACCGGGACTGACCGACACCAATCCCCAGGACAGAGACTGACCGACACCAATCCCCAGGACAGGGACTGACCGAGTCCAATCCCCAAGACAGAGACTGACCGAGTCCAATCCCCAGGACAGGGACTGACCGAGTCCACTCCCCAGAACATGGACTGACCGACACCAATCCCCAGGACAGGGACTGACCGAGTCCAATCCCCAGGAAAGAGACTGACCGATACCAATCCCCAGGACAGGGACTGACTGACACCAATCCCCAGGACAGGGACTGACCGACACCAATCCCCAGGACAGGGACTGACCGAGAGCAATCCCCAGGACAGGGACTGACCGAGTCCAATCCCCAGGACAGGTAGTGACCGAGTCCAAAACCCAGGACAGGGACTGACCGACACCAATCCCCAGGACACGGACTGACCGACACCAATCCCCAGGACAGGGACCGACAGACACCAATCCCCAGGACAGGGACTGACCGAGTCCAATCCCCAGGACAGGGACTGACCGACACCAATCCCCAGGACAGGGAGTGACCGAGACCAATCCTCAGGACAGGGATTGACCGAGTCCAATCCCCAGGTCAGGGACTGACCGACACCAATCCTCTGGACAGGGATTGACCGAGTCCAATCCCCAGGACAGGGACTGACCGACACCAATCCCCAGGACATGGACTGACCGACACCAATCCCCAGGACAGGGAGTGACAGACATCGATCCCCAGGACAGGGACTGACCGAGTCCAATCCTCATGACAGGGACTGACCGACACAAATCCCCAGGACAGGGACTGACCGAGTCCAATCCCCAGGACAGGGACTGACCGAGTCCATTCCCCAGGACAGGGACTGACCGACACCAATCCCCAGGACAGGGAGTGACAGACATCAATCCCCAGGACAGGGACTGACCGAGTCCAATCCTCAGGACAGGGACTGACCGACATCAATCCCCGGGACACGGACTGACCGAGTCCAATCCCCAGGACAGGGACTGACCGAGTCCAATCCTCAGGACAGGGACTGACCGACACAAATCCCCAGGACAGGGACTGACCGAGTCCAAACCCCAGGACAGGGACTGACCGACACCAATCCCCAGGACAGGGACTGACCGAGTCCAATCCCCAGGACAGTGACTGACCGACACCGATCCCCAGGACAGGGACTGACCAAGACCAATCCCCAGGACAGGGACTGACCGACACCAACCCCAGGACAGGGACTGACTAACACCAATCCCCAGGACAGAGACTGACGGACACCAATCCCCAAGACAGGTACTGACCGATTCCAATCCCCAGGACAGGGACTGACCGACACCGATCCCCAGGACAGGGACTGACCGAGACCAATCCCCAGGACAGGGACTGACCGACACCAATCCCCAGGACAGGGACTGACCGAGTCGAATCCCCAGGACAGGGACTGACCGACACCAATCCCCAGGACAGGGACTGACCGACACCAATCCCCAGGACAGGGACTGACCGAGTCAATCCCCAGGACAGGGACTAACTGACACCAATCCCCAGGACAGAGACTGACCGACACCAATCCCCAGGGCAGGGACTGACCGACACCAATCCCCAGGACAGGGACTGACCGAGTCAATCCCCAGGACAGAGACTGACCGAGTCAATCCCCAGGACAGGGACTGACTGACATCAATCCCCAGGACAGGGACTAAAGGACGTCAATCCCCAGGACAGGGACTGACCGACACCAATCCCCAGGACAGGGACTGACCGACACCAATCCCCAGGACAGAGACTGACCGAGTCCAATCCCCAGGACAGGGACTGACCGACACCAATCCCCAGGACAGGGACAGACCGAGTCCAATCCCCAGGACAGGGACTGACCGACACCAATCCCCAGGACAGGGACTGACCGACACCAATCCCCAAGACAGGGACTGACCGAGTCAATCCCCAGGACAGGGACTGACTGACACCAATCCCCAGGACCGGGACTGACCGAGTCAATCCCCAGGACAGGGACTGACCGAGTCAATCCCCAGGACAGGGACTGACCGACACCAATCCCCAGGACAGGGACTGACCGACACCAATCCCCAGGACAGAGACTGACCGAGTCCAATCCTCAGGACAGGGACTGACCGACACCAATCCCCAGGACAGGGAGAGACCGACACCAATCCCCAGGACAGGGACTGACCGACACCAATCCCCAGGACAGGGACTGACCGAGTCAATCCCCAGGACAGGGACTGACTGACACCAATCCCCAGGACAGGTAGTGACCGAGTCCAAAACCCAGGACAGGGACTGACCGACACCAATCCCCAGGACACGGACTGACCGACACCAATCCCCAGGACAGGGACCGACAGACACCAATCCCCAGGACAGGGACTGACCGAGTCCAATCCCCAGGACAGGGACTGACCGACACCAATCCCCAGGACAGGGACTGACCGACACCAATCCTCAGGACAGGGATTGACCGAGTCCAATCCCCAGGTCAGGGACTGACTGACACCAATCCTCTGGACAGGGATTGACCGAGTCCAATCCCCAGGACAGGGACTGACCGACACCAATCCCCAGGACAGGGACTGACCGACACCAATCCCCAGGACAAGGACTGACCGACACCAATCCCCAGGAAAGAGACTGACCGATACCAATCCCCAGGACAGGGACTGACCGAGTCGAATCGTCATGTCAGGGACTGACCGACACAAATCCCCAGGACAGGGACTGACCGAGTCCAATCCCCAGGACAGGGACTGACCGAGTCCATTCCCCAGGACAGGGACTGACTGACACCAATCCCCAGGACAGGGACTGACCGACACCAATCCCCAGGACAGGGAGTGACAGACATCAATCCCCAGGACAGGGACTGACCGAGTCCAATCCTCAGGACAGGGACTGACCGACACAAATCCCCAGGACAGGGACTGACCGAGTCCAAACCCCAGGACAGGGACTGACCGTGTCCAATCCTCAGGACAGGGACTGACCGAAATCAATCCCCGGGACACGGACTGACCGAGTCCAATCCCCAGGACAGGGACTGACCGACACCGATCCCCAGGACAGGGACTGACCGAGTCCATTCCCCAGGACTGGGATGACCGACACCAATCCCCAGGACAGAGACTGACCGAGTCCAATCCCCAGGACAGTGACTGCCCGACACCGATCCCCAGGACAGAGACTGACCAAGACCAATCCCCAGGACAGGGACTGACCGACACCAATCCCCAGGACAGGGACTGACTAACACCAATCCCCAGGACAGAGACTGACCGACACCAATCCCGAAGACAGGTACTGACCGAGTCCAATCCCCAGAACAGGGACTGACTGACACCAATCCCCAGGACAGAGACTGACCGAGTCCATTCCCCAGGACAGGGACTGACCGACACCAATCCCCAGGACAGGGACTGACCGAGTCCAATCCCCAGGACAGGGACTGACCGACTCCAATCCCCAGGATAGTGACAGACCGACACCAATCCCCAGGACAGGGACTGACTGACACCAATCCCCAGGACAGGGACTGACCGACACCAATCCCCAGGACAGGGACTGACCGACACCAATCCGCAGGACAGGGACTGACCGAGTCAATCCCCAGGACAGGGACTGACTGACACCAATCCCCAGGACAGGGACTGACCGAGTCAATCCCCAGGACAGGGACTGACCGAGTCAATCTCCAGGACAGGGACTGACCGAGTCAATCCCCAGGACAGGGACTGACCGACACCAATCCCCAGGACAGAGACTGACCGAGTCCAATCCCCAGGACAGTGACTGACCGACACCAATCCCCAGGACAGGGAGAGACCGACACCAATCCCCAGGACAGGGACTGACCGAGTCAATCCCCAGGACAGGGACTGACTGACACCAATCCCCAGGAAAGGGACTGACCGAGTCAATCCCCAGGACAGGGACTGACTGACACCAATCCCCAGGACAGGGACTGACCGAGTCAATCCCCAGGACAGGGACTGACCGACACCAATCCCCAGGACAGGGACTGACCGACACCAATCCCCAGGACAGAGACTGACCGAGTCCAATCCCCAGGACAGGGACTGACCGACACCAATCCCCAGGACAAGGACTGACCGACACCAATCCCCAGGAAAGAGACTGACCGATACCAATCCCCAGGACAGGGACTGACCGACACCAATCCCCAGGACAGAGACTGACTGAGTCCAATCCCCAGGACAGAGACTGACCGACACCAATCCCCAGGACAGGGACTGACCGACACCAATCCCCGGACAGGGACTGACCGACACCAGTCCCCAGGACAGGGACAGACCGACACCAATCCCCAGGACAGGGACTGACCGAAACCAATCCCCAGGACAGGGACTGACCGACACCAATCCCCAGGACAGAGACTGACCGAGTCCAATCCCCAGGACAGGGACTGACCGACACCATTCCCCAGGACAGGGACTGACCGACACCAATCCCCAGGACAGGGACTGACAGACACCAATCCCCAGGACAGAGACTGACCGAGTCCAATCCCCAGGACAGGGACTGACCGACACCATTCCCCAGGACAGGGACTGACCGACACCAATCCCCAGGACAGGGACTGACCGACACCGATCCCCAGGACAGGGACTGACCGAGACCAATCCCCAGGACAGGGACTGACCGACACCAATCCCCAGGACAGGGACTGACCGAGTCGAATCCCCAGGACAGGGACTGACCGACACCAATCCCCAGGACAGGGACTGACCGACACCAATCCCCAGGACAGGGACTGACCGAGTCAATCCCCAGGACAGGGACTAACTGACACCAATCCCCAGGACAGAGACTGACCGACACCAATCCCCAGGGCAGGGACTGACCGACACCAATCCACAGGACAGGGACTGACCGAGTCAATCCCCAGGACAGGGACTGACCGAGTCCAATCCCCAGGACAGGGACTGACCGACACCAATCCCCAGGACAGGGAGAGACCGACACCAATCCCCAGGACAGGGACTGACCGAGTCAATCCCCAGGACAGGGACTGACCGAGTCAATCCCCAGGACAGGGACTGACCGAGTCCAATCCCCAGGACAGGGACTGACCGACACCAATCCCCAGGACAGGGAGAGACCGACACCAATCCCCAGGACAGGGACTGACCGACACCAATCCCCAGGACAGGGAATGACCGAGTCAATCCCCAGGACAGGGACTGACTGACACCAATCCCCAGGAAAGGGACTGACCGAGTCAATCCCCAGGACAGGGACTGACTGACACCAATCCCCAGAACAGGGACTGACCGACACCAATCCCCAGGACAGGGACTAACCGACACCAATCAACAGGACAGGGACTGACCGAGTCCATTCCCCAGGACAGGGACTGACCGACACCAATCCCCAGGACAGGGACTGACCGAGTCCAATCCCCAGGACAGGGACTGACCGACTCCAATCCCCAGGATAGTGACAGACCGACACCAATCCCCAGGACAGGGACTGACTGACACCAATCCCCAGGACAGGGACTGACCGACACCAATCCCCAGGACAGGGACTGACCGACACCAATCCGCAGGACAGGGACTGACCGAGTCCAATCCTCAGGACAGGGACTGACTGACACCAATCCCCAGGACAGGGACTGACCGAGTCCAATCCCCAGGACAGGGACTGACCGACACCGATCCCCAGGACAGGGACTGACCGAGTCCAATCCCCAGGACAGGGACTGACCGACACCGATCCCCAGGACAGGGACTGACCGAGTCCATTCCCCAGGACAGGGACTGACCGACACCAATCCCCAGGACAGGGACTGACCGAGTCCAATCCCCAGGACAGTGACTGACCGACACCGAACCCCAGGACAGGGACTGACCGAGACCAATCCCCAGGACAGGGACTGACCGACACCAATCCCCAGGACAGGGACTGACCGAGTCGAATCCCCAGGACAGGGACTGACCGACACCAATCCCCAGGACAGGGACTGACCGAGACCAATCCCCAGGACAGGGACTGACCGACACCAATCCCCAGGACAGGGACTGACCGAGTCAATCCCCAGGACAGGGACTAACTGACACCAATCCCCAGGACAGAGACTGACTGACACCAATCCCCAGGGCAGGGACTGACCGACACCAATCCCCAGGACAGGGACTGACCGAGTCAATCCCCAGGACAGAGACTGACCGAGTCAATCCCCAGGACAGGGACTGACTGACAGCAATCCCCAGGACAGGGACTAAAGGACGTCAATCCCCAGGACAGGGACTGACCGACACCAATCCCCAGGACAGGGACTGACCGACACCAATCCCCAGGACAGAGACTGACCGAGTCCAATCCCCAGGACAGGGACTGACCGACACCAATCCCCAGGATAGTGACAGACCGACACCAATCCCCAGGACAGGGACTGACTGACACCAATCCCCAGGAGAGGGACTGACCGACACCAATCCCCAGGACAGGGACTGACCGACACCAATCCGCAGGACAGGGACTGACCGAGTCCAATCCTCAGGACAGGGACTGACTGACACCAATCCCCAGGACAGGGACTGACCGAGTCCAATCCCCAGGACAGGGACTGACCGACACCAATCCCCAAGACAGAGACTGACCGAGTCAATCCCCAGGACAGGGACTGACTGACACCAATCCCCAGGACAGGGACTGACCGAGTCAATCCCCAGGACAGGGACTGACCGAGTCAATCCCCAGGACAGGGACTGACCGAGTCAATCCCCAGGACAGGGACTGACCGACACCAATCCCCAGGACAGGGACTGACCGACACCAATCCCCAGGACAGAGACTGACCGAGTCCAATCCCCAGGACAGTGACTGACCGACACCAATCCCCAGGACAGGGAGAGACCGACACCAATCCCCAGGACAGGGACTGACCGAGTCAATCCCCAGGACAGGGACTGACTGACACCAATCCCCAGGAAAGGGACTGACCGAGTCAATCCCCAGGACAGGGACTGACTGACTCCAATCCCCAGGACAGGGACTGACCGAGTCAATCCCCAGGACAGGGACTGACCGACACCAATCCCCAGGACAGGGACTGACCGACACCAATCCCCAGGACAGAGACTGACCGAGTCCAATCCCCAGGACAGGGACTGACCGACACCAATCCCCAGGACAAGGACTGACCGACACCAATCCCCAGGAAAGAGACTGACCGATACCAATCCCCAGGACAGGGACTGACCGACACCAATCCCCAGGACAGAGACTGACTGAGTCCAATCCCCAGGACAGAGACTGACCGACACCAATCCCCAGGACAGGGACTGACCGACACCAATCCCCGGACAGGGACTGACCGACACCAGTCCCCAGGACAGGGACAGACCGACACCAATCCCCAGGACAGGGACTGACCGAAACCAATCCCCAGGACAGGGACTGACCGACACCAATCCCCAGGACAGAGACTGACCGAGTCCAATCCCCAGGACAGGGACTGACCGACACCATTCCCCAGGACAGGGACTGACCGACACCAATCCCCAGGACAGGGACTGACCGACACCATTCCCCAGGACAGGGACTGACCGACACCAATCCCCAGGACAGGGACTGACCGACACCGATCCCCAGGACAGGGACTGACCGAGACCAATCCCCAGGACAGGGACTGACCGACACCAATCCCCAGGACAGGGACTGACCGAGTCGAATCCCCAGGACAGGGACTGACCGACACCAATCCCCAGGACAGGGGCTGACCGACACCAATCCCCAGGACAGGGACTGACCGAGTCAATCCCCAGGACAGGGACTAACTGACACCAATCCCCAGGACAGAGACTGACCGATACCAATCCCCAGGACAGGGAGAGACCGACACCAATCCCCAGGACAGGGACTGACCGACACCAATCCCCAGGACAGGGACCTACCGAGTCCAATCCCCAGGACAGGGACTGACCGAGTCAATCCCCAGGACAGGGACTGACCGAGTCCAATCCCCAGGACAGGGACTGACCGACACCAATCCCCAGAACAGGGAGAGACCGACACCAATCCCCAGGACAGGGACTGACCGACACCAATCCCCAGGACAGGGAATGACCGAGTCAATCCCCAGGACAGGGACTGACTGACACCAATCCCCAGGAAAGGGACTGACCGAGTCAATCCCCAGGACAGGGACTGACTGACACCAATCCCCAGGACAGGGACTGACCGAGTCCAATCCCCAGGACAGGGACTGACCGACACCAATCCCCAGGACAGGGACTGACCGACACCAATCAACAGGACAGGGACTGACCGAGTCCATTCCCCAGGACAGGGACTGACCGACACCAATCCCCAGGACAGGGACTGACCGAGTCCAATCCCCAGGACAGGGACTGACCGACTCCAATCCCCAGGATAGTGACAGACCGACACCAATCCCCAGGACAGGGACTGACTGACACCAATCCCCAGGACAGGGACTGACCGACACCAATCCCCAGGACAGGGACTGACCGACACCAATCCGCAGGACAGGGACTGACCGAGTCCAATCCTCAGGACAGGGACTGACTGACACCAATCCCCAGGACAGGGACTGACCGAGTCCAATCCCCAGGACAGGGACTGACCGACACCGATCCCCAGGACAGGGACTGACCGAGTCCAATCCCCAGGACAGGGACTGACCGACACCGATTCCCAGGACAGGGACTGACCGAGTCCATTCCCCAGGACAGGGACTGACCGACACCAATCCCCAGGACAGGGACTGACCGAGTCCAATCCCCAGGACAGTGACTGACCGACACCGAACCCCAGGACAGGGACTGACCGAGACCAATCCCCAGGACAGGGACTGACCGACACCAATCCCCAGGACAGGGACTGACCGAGTCGAATCCCCAGGACAGGGACTGACCGACACCAATCCCCAGGACAGGGACTGACCGAGACCAATCCCCAGGACAGGGACTGACCGACACCAATCCCCAGGACAGGGACTGACCGAGTCAATCCCCAGGACAGGGACTAACTGACACCAATCCCCAGGACAGAGACTGACCGACACCAATCCCCAGGGCAGGGACTGACCGACACCAATCCCCAGGACAGGGACTGACCGAGTCAATCCCCAGGACAGAGACTGACCGAGTCAATCCCCAGGACAGGGACTGACTGACAGCAATCCCCAGGACAGGGACTAAAGGACGTCAATCCCCAGGACAGGGACTGACCGACACCAATCCCCAGGACAGGGACTGACCGACACCAATCCCCAGGACAGAGACTGACCGAGTCCAATCCCCAGGACAGGGACTGACCGACACCAATCCCCAGGATAGTGACAGACCGACACCAATCCCCAGGACAGGGACTGACTGACACCAATCCCCAGGACAGGGACTGACCGACACCAATCCCCAGGACAGGGACTGACCGACACCAATCCGCAGGACAGGGACTGACCGAGTCCAATCCTCAGGACAGGGACTGACTGACACCAATCCCCAGGACAGGGACTGACCGACACCAATCCCCAGGACAGGGACTGACCGACACCAATCCGCAGGACAGGGACTGACCGAGTCCAATCCTCAGGACAGGGACTGACTGACACCAATCCCCAGGACAGGGACTGACCGAGTCCAATCCCCAGGACAGGGACTGACCGACACCGATCCCCAGGACAGGGACTGACCGAGTCCAATCCCCAGGACAGGGACTGACCGACACCGATTCCCAGGACAGGGACTGACCGAGTCCATTCCCCAGGACAGGGACTGACCGACACCAATCCCCAGGACAGGGACTGACCGAGTCCAATCCCCAGGACAGTGACTGACCGACACCGAACCCCAGGACAGGGACTGACCGAGACCAATCCCCAGGACAGGGACTGACCGACACCAATCCCCAGGACAGGGACTGACCGAGTCGAATCCCCAGGACAGGGACTGACCGACACCAATCCCCAGGACAGGGACTGACCGAGACCAATCCCCAGGACAGGGACTGACCGACACCAATCCCCAGGACAGGGACTGACCGAGTCAATCCCCAGGACAGGGACTAACTGACACCAATCCCCAGGACAGAGACTGACCGACACCAATCCCCAGGGCAGGGACTGACCGACACCAATCCCCAGGACAGGGACTGACCGAGTCAATCCCCAGGACAGAGACTGACCGAGTCAATCCCCAGGACAGGGACTGACTGACAGCAATCCCCAGGACAGGGACTAAAGGACGTCAATCCCCAGGACAGGGACTGACCGACACCAATCCCCAGGACAGGGACTGACCGACACCAATCCCCAGGACAGAGACTGACCGAGTCCAATCCCCAGGACAGGGACTGACCGACACCAATCCCCAGGATAGTGACAGACCGACACCAATCCCCAGGACAGGGACTGACTGACACCAATCCCCAGGACAGGGACTGACCGACACCAATCCCCAGGACAGGGACTGACCGACACCAATCCGCAGGACAGGGACTGACCGAGTCCAATCCTCAGGACAGGGACTGACTGACACCAATCCCCAGGACAGGGACTGACCGAGTCCAATCTCCAGGACAGGGACTGACCGACACCGATCCCCAGGACAGGGACTGACCGAGTCCTATCCCCAGGACAGGGACTGACCGACACCGATCCCCAGGACAGGGACTGACCGAGTCCATTCCCCAGGACAGGGACTGACCGACACCAATCCCCAGGACAGGGACTGACCGAGTCCAATCCCCAGGACAGTGACTGACCGACACCGAACCCCAGGACAGGGACTGACCGAGACCAATCCCCAGGACAGGGACTGACCGACACCAATCCCCAGGACAGGGACTGACCGAGTCGAATCCCCAGGACAGGGACTGACCGACACCAATCCCCAGGACAGGGACTGACCGAGACCAATCCCCAGGACAGGGACTGACCGACACCAATCCCCAGGACAGGGACTGACCGAGTCAATCCCCAGGACAGGGACTAACTGACACCAATCCCCAGGACAGAGACTGACCGACACCAATCCCCAGGGCAGGGACTGACCGACACCAATCCCCAGGACAGGGACTGACCGAGTCAATCCCCAGGACAGAGACTGACCGAGTCAATCCCCAGGACAGGGACTGACTGACAGCAATCCCCAGGACAGGGACTAAAGGACGTCAATCCCCAGGACAGGGACTGACCGACACCAATCCCCAGGACAGGGACTGACCGAGTCAATCCCCAGGACAGAGACTGACCGAGTCAATCCCCAGGACAGGGACTGACTGACAGCAATCCCCAGGACAGGGACTAAAGGACGTCAATCCCCAGGACAGGGACTGACCGACACCAATCCCCAGGACAGGGACTGACCGACACCAATCCCCAGGACAGAGACTGACCGAGTCCAATCCCCAGGACAGGGACTGACCGACACCAATCCCCAGGATAGTGACAGACCGACACCAATCCCCAGGACAGGGACTGACTGACACCAATCCCCAGGAGAGGGACTGACCGACACCAATCCCCAGGACAGGGACTGACCGACACCAATCCGCAGGACAGGGACTGACCGAGTCCAATCCTCAGGACAGGGACTGACTGACACCAATCCCCAGGACAGGGACTGACCGAGTCCAATCCCCAGGACAGGGACTGACCGACACCAATCCCCAAGACAGAGACTGACCGAGTCAATCCCCAGGACAGGGACTGACTGACACCAATCCCCAGGACAGGGACTGACCGAGTCAATCCCCAGGACAGGGACTGACCGAGTCAATCCCCAGGACAGGGACTGACCGAGTCAATCCCCAGGACAGGGACTGACCGACACCAATCCCCAGGACAGGGACTGACCGACACCAATCCCCAGGACAGAGACTGACCGAGTCCAATCCCCAGGACAGTGACTGACCGACACCAATCCCCAGGACAGGGAGAGACCGACACCAATCCCCAGGACAGGGACTGACCGAGTCAATCCCCAGGACAGGGACTGACTGACACCAATCCCCAGGAAAGGGACTGACCGAGTCAATCCCCAGGACAGGGACTGACTGACTCCAATCCCCAGGACAGGGACTGACCGAGTCAATCCCCAGGACAGGGACTGACCGACACCAATCCCCAGGACAGGGACTGACCGACACCAATCCCCAGGACAGAGACTGACCGAGTCCAATCCCCAGGACAGGGACTGACCGACACCAATCCCCAGGACAAGGACTGACCGACACCAATCCCCAGGAAAGAGACTGACCGATACCAATCCCCAGGACAGGGACTGACCGACACCAATCCCCAGGACAGAGACTGACTGAGTCCAATCCCCAGGACAGAGACTGACCGACACCAATCCCCAGGACAGGGACTGACCGACACCAATCCCCGGACAGGGACTGACCGACACCAGTCCCCAGGACAGGGACAGACCGACACCAATCCCCAGGACAGGGACTGACCGAAACCAATCCCCAGGACAGGGACTGACCGACACCAATCCCCAGGACAGAGACTGACCGAGTCCAATCCCCAGGACAGGGACTGACCGACACCATTCCCCAGGACAGGGACTGACCGACACCAATCCCCAGGACAGGGACTGACCGACACCATTCCCCAGGACAGGGACTGACCGACACCAATCCCCAGGACAGGGACTGACCGACACCGATCCCCAGGACAGGGACTGACCGAGACCAATCCCCAGGACAGGGACTGACCGACACCAATCCCCAGGACAGGGACTGACCGAGTCGAATCCCCAGGACAGGGACTGACCGACACCAATCCCCAGGACAGGGGCTGACCGACACCAATCCCCAGGACAGGGACTGACCGAGTCAATCCCCAGGACAGGGACTAACTGACACCAATCCCCAGGACAGAGACTGACCGATACCAATCCCCAGGACAGGGAGAGACCGACACCAATCCCCAGGACAGGGACTGACCGACACCAATCCCCAGGACAGGGACCTACCGAGTCCAATCCCCAGGACAGGGACTGACCGAGTCAATCCCCAGGACAGGGACTGACCGAGTCCAATCCCCAGGACAGGGACTGACCGACACCAATCCCCAGAACAGGGAGAGACCGACACCAATCCCCAGGACAGGGACTGACCGACACCAATCCCCAGGACAGGGAATGACCGAGTCAATCCCCAGGACAGGGACTGACTGACACCAATCCCCAGGAAAGGGACTGACCGAGTCAATCCCCAGGACAGGGACTGACTGACACCAATCCCCAGGACAGGGACTGACCGAGTCCAATCCCCAGGACAGGGACTGACCGACACCAATCCCCAGGACAGGGACTGACCGACACCAATCAACAGGACAGGGACTGACCGAGTCCATTCCCCAGGACAGGGACTGACCGACACCAATCCCCAGGACAGGGACTGACCGAGTCCAATCCCCAGGACAGGGACTGACCGACTCCAATCCCCAGGATAGTGACAGACCGACACCAATCCCCAGGACAGGGACTGACTGACACCAATCCCCAGGACAGGGACTGACCGACACCAATCCCCAGGACAGGGACTGACCGACACCAATCCGCAGGACAGGGACTGACCGAGTCCAATCCTCAGGACAGGGACTGACTGACACCAATCCCCAGGACAGGGACTGACCGAGTCCAATCCCCAGGACAGGGACTGACCGACACCGATCCCCAGGACAGGGACTGACCGAGTCCAATCCCCAGGACAGGGACTGACCGACACCGATTCCCAGGACAGGGACTGACCGAGTCCATTCCCCAGGACAGGGACTGACCGACACCAATCCCCAGGACAGGGACTGACCGAGTCCAATCCCCAGGACAGTGACTGACCGACACCGAACCCCAGGACAGGGACTGACCGAGACCAATCCCCAGGACAGGGACTGACCGACACCAATCCCCAGGACAGGGACTGACCGAGTCGAATCCCCAGGACAGGGACTGACCGACACCAATCCCCAGGACAGGGACTGACCGAGACCAATCCCCAGGACAGGGACTGACCGACACCAATCCCCAGGACAGGGACTGACCGAGTCAATCCCCAGGACAGGGACTAACTGACACCAATCCCCAGGACAGAGACTGACCGACACCAATCCCCAGGGCAGGGACTGACCGACACCAATCCCCAGGACAGGGACTGACCGAGTCAATCCCCAGGACAGAGACTGACCGAGTCAATCCCCAGGACAGGGACTGACTGACAGCAATCCCCAGGACAGGGACTAAAGGACGTCAATCCCCAGGACAGGGACTGACCGACACCAATCCCCAGGACAGGGACTGACCGACACCAATCCCCAGGACAGAGACTGACCGAGTCCAATCCCCAGGACAGGGACTGACCGACACCAATCCCCAGGATAGTGACAGACCGACACCAATCCCCAGGACAGGGACTGACTGACACCAATCCCCAGGACAGGGACTGACCGACACCAATCCCCAGGACAGGGACTGACCGACACCAATCCGCAGGACAGGGACTGACCGAGTCCAATCCTCAGGACAGGGACTGACTGACACCAATCCCCAGGACAGGGACTGACCGAGTCCAATCTCCAGGACAGGGACTGACCGACACCGATCCCCAGGACAGGGACTGACCGAGTCCTATCCCCAGGACAGGGACTGACCGACACCGATCCCCAGGACAGGGACTGACCGAGTCCATTCCCCAGGACAGGGACTGACCGACACCAATCCCCAGGACAGGGACTGACCGAGTCCAATCCCCAGGACAGTGACTGACCGACACCGAACCCCAGGACAGGGACTGACCGAGACCAATCCCCAGGACAGGGACTGACCGACACCAATCCCCAGGACAGGGACTGACCGAGTCGAATCCCCAGGACAGGGACTGACCGACACCAATCCCCAGGACAGGGACTGACCGAGACCAATCCCCAGGACAGGGACTGACCGACACCAATCCCCAGGACAGGGACTGACCGAGTCAATCCCCAGGACAGGGACTAACTGACACCAATCCCCAGGACAGAGACTGACCGACACCAATCCCCAGGGCAGGGACTGACCGACACCAATCCCCAGGACAGGGACTGACCGAGTCAATCCCCAGGACAGAGACTGACCGAGTCAATCCCCAGGACAGGGACTGACTGACAGCAATCCCCAGGACAGGGACTAAAGGACGTCAATCCCCAGGACAGGGACTGACCGACACCAATCCCCAGGACAGGGACTGACCGACACCAATCCCCAGGACAGAGACTGACCGAGTCCAATCCCCAGGACAGGGACTGACTGACACCAATCCCCAGGACAGGGACTGACCGACACCAATCCCCAGGACAGGGACAGACCGAGTCCAATCCCCAGGACAGGGACTGACCGACACCAATCCCCAGGACAGGGACTGACCGACACCAATCCCCAAGACAGAGACTGACCGAGTCAATCCCCAGGACAGGGACTGACTGACACCAATCCCCAGGACAGGGACTGACCGAGTCAATCCCCAGGACAGGGACTGACCGAGTCAATCCCCAGGACAGGGACTGACCGACACCAATCCCCAGGACAGGGACTGACCGACACCAATCCCCAGGACAGAGACTGACCGAGTCCAATCCCCAGGACAGTGACTGACCGACACCAATCCGCAGGACAGGGAGAGACCGACACCAATCCCCAGGACAGGGACTGACCGAGTCAATCCCCAGGACAGGGACTGACTGACACCAATCCCCAGGAAAGGGACTGACCGAGTCAATCCCCAGGACAGGGACTGACTGACACCAATCCCCAGGACAGGGACTGACCGAGTCAGTCCCCAGGACAGGGACTGACCGACACCAATCCCCAGGACAGGGACTGACCGACACCAATCCCCAGGACAGAGACTGACCGAGTCCAATCCCCAGGACAGGGACTGACCGACACCAATCCCCAGGACAAGGACTGACCGACACCAATCCCCAGGAAAGAGACTGACCGATACCAATCCCCAGGACAGGGACTGACCGACACCAATCCCCAGGACAGAGACTGACTGAGTCCAATCCCCAGGACAGAGACTGACCGACACCCAATCCCCAGGACAGGGACTGACCGACACCAATCCCCGGACAGGGACTGACCGACACCAGTCCCCAGGACAGGGACAGACCGACACCAATCCCCAGGACAGGGACTGACCGAAACCAATCCCCAGGACAGGGACTGACCGACACCAATCCCCAGGACAGAGACTGACCGAGTCCAATCCCCAGGACAGGGACTGACCGACACCATTCCCCAGGACAGGGACTGACCGACACCAATCCCCAGGACAGGGACTGACTGACACCAATCCCCAGGACAGAGACTGACCGAGTCCAATCCCCAGGACAGGGACTGACCGACACCATTCCCCAGGACAGGGACTGACCGACACCAATCCCCAGGACAGGGACTGACCGACACCGATCCCCAGGACAGGGACTGACCGAGACCAATCCCCAGGACAGGGACTGACCGACACCAATCCCCAGGACAGGGACTGACCGAGTCGAATCCCCAGGACAGGGACTGACCGACACCAATCCCCAGGACAGGGACTGACCGACACCAATCCCCAGGACAGGGACTGACCGAGTCAATCCCCAGGACAGGGACTAACTGACACCAATCCCCAGGACAGAGACTGACCGACACCAATCCCCAGGGCAGGGACTGACCGACACCAATCCCCAGGACAGGGACTGACCGAGTCAATCCCCAGGACAGAGACTGACCGAGTCAATCCCCAGGACAGGGACTGACTGACATCAATCCCCAGGACAGGGACTAAAGGACGTCAATCCCCAGGACAGGGACTGACCGACACCAATCCCCAGGACAGGGACTGACCGACACCAATCCCCAGGACAGAGACTGACCGAGTCCAATCCCCAGGACAGGGACTGACCGACACCAATCCCCAGGACAGGGACAGACCGAGTCCAATCCCCAGGACAGGGACTGACCGACACCAATCCCCAGGACAGGGACTGACCGACACCAATCCCCAAGACAGGGACTGACCGAGTCAATCCCCAGGACAGGGACTGACTGACACCAATCCCCAGGACCGGGACTGACCGAGTCAATCCCCAGGACAGGGACTGACCGAGTCAATCCCCAGGACAGGGACTGACCGACACCAATCCCCAGGACAGGGACTGACCGACACCAATCCCCAGGACAGAGACTGACCGAGTCCAATCCTCAGGACAGGGACTGACCGACACCAATCCCCAGGACAGGGAGAGACCGACACCAATCCCCAGGACAGGGACTGACCGACACCAATCCCCAGGACAGGGACTGACCGAGTCAATCCCCAGGACAGGGACTGACTGACACAAATCCCCAGGACAGATAGTGACCGAGTCCAAAACCCAGGACAGGGACTGACCGACACCAATCCCCAGGACACGGACTGACCGACACCAATCCCCAGGACAGGGACCGACAGACACCAATCCCCAGGACATGGACTGACCGAGTCCAATCCCCAGGACAGGGACTGACCGACACCAATCCCCAGGACAGGGACTGACCGACACCAATCCTCAGGACAGGGATTGACCGAGTCCAATCCCCAGGTCAGGGACTGACTGACACCAATCCTCTGGACAGGGATTGACCGAGTCCAATCCCCAGGACAGGGACTGACCGACACCAATCCCCAGGACATGGACTGACCGACACCAATCCCCAGGACAGGGACTGACCGAGTCCAATCGTCATGTCAGGGACTGACCGACACAAATCCCCAGGACAGGGACTGACCGAGTCCAATCCCCAGGACAGGGACTGACCGAGTCCATTCCCCAGGACAGGGACTGACTGACACCAATCCCCAGGACAGGGACTGACCGACACCAATCCCCAGGACAGGGAGTGACAGACATCAATCCCCAGGACAGGGACTGACCGAGTCCAATCCTCAGGACAGGGACTGACCGACACAAATCCCCAGGACAGGGACTGACCGAGTCCAAACCCCAGGACAGGGACTGACCGTGTCCAATCCTCAGGACAGGGACTGACCGAAATCAATCCCCGGGACACGGACTGACCGAGTCCAATCCCCAGGACAGGGACTGACCGACACCGATCCCCAGGACAGGGACTGACCGAGTCCATTCCCCAGGACTGGGATGACCGACACCAATCCCCAGGACAGAGACTGACCGAGTCCAATCCCCAGGACAGTGACTGCCCGACACCGATCCCCAGGACAGAGACTGACCAAGACCAATCCCCAGGACAGGGACTGACCGACACCAATCCCCAGGACAGGGACTGACTAACACCAATCCCCAGGACAGAGACTGACCGACACCAATCCCGAAGACAGGTACTGACCGAGTCCAATCCCCAGGACAGGGACTGACCGACACCAATCCCCAGGACAGGTACTGACCGAGTCCATTCCCCAGGACAGGGACTGACCGACAAAAATCCCCAGGACAGGGACTGACCGAGTCCAATCCCCAGAACAGTGACTGACCGACACCAATCCCCAGGACAGGGACTGACCGAGACCAATCCCCAGGACAGGGACTGACCGAGTCCAATCCTCAGGACAGGGACTGCCCGACAAAAATCCCCAGGACAGGGACTGACCGAGTCCAATCCTCAGGACAGGGACTGCCCGACAAAAATCCCCAGGACAGGGACTGACCGAGTCCAATCCCCAGGACAGGGACTGACTGACACCAATCCCCAGGACAGGGACTGACCGAGTCCAATCCCCAGGACAGGGACTGACCGACACCAATCCCCAGGACAGGGACAGACCGACACCAATCCCCAGGACAGGGACTGACCGACACCAATCCCCAGGACAGGGACTGACCGAGTCCAATCCCCAGGACAGGGACTGACCGACACCAATCCCCAGGACAGGGACTGACCGAGTCCAATCCCCAGGACAGGGACTGACCGACACCAATCCCCAGGACAGGGACTGACCGACACCAATCCCCAGGACAGAGACTGACCGAGTCAATCCCCAGGACAGGGACTGACTGACACCAATCCCCAGGACAGGGACTGACCGAGTCAATCCCCAGGACAGGGACTGACCGAGTCAATCCCCAGGACAGGGACTGACCGAGTCCAATCCCCAGGACAGGGACTGACCGACACCAATCCCCAGGACAGGGAGAGACCGACACCAATCCCCAGGACAGGGTCTGACCGACACCAATCCCCAGGACAGGGACTGACCGAGTCAATCCCCAGGACAGGGACTGACTGACACCAATCCCCAGGAAAGGGACTGACCGAGTCAATCCCCAGGACAGGGACTGACTGACACCAATCCCCAGGACAGGGACTGACCGAGTCCAATCCCCAGGACAGGGACTGACCGACACCAATCCCCAGGACAGTGACTGACCGACACCAATCAACAGGACAGGGACTGACCGAGTCCATTCCCCAGGACAGGGACTGACCGACACCAATCCCCAGGACAGGGACTGACCGAGTCCAATCCCCAGGACAGGGACTGACAGACTCCAATCCCCAGGATAGTGACAGACCGACACCAATCCCCAGGACAGGGACTGACTGACACCAATCCCCAGGACAGGGACTGACCGACACCAATCCCCAGGACAGGGACTGACCGACACCAATCCGCAGGACAGGGACTGACCGAGTCCAATCCTCAGGACAGGGACTGACTGACACCAATCCCCAGGACAGGGACTGACCGAGTCCAATCCCCAGGACAGGGACTGACCGACACCGATCCCCAGGACAGGGACTGACCGAGTCCAATCCCCAGGACAGGGACTGACCGACACCGATCCCCAGGACAGGGACTGACCGAGTCCATTCCCCAGGACAGGGACTGACCGACACCAATCCCCAGGACAGGGACTGACCGAGTCCAATCCCCAGGACAGTGACTGACCGACACCGAACCCCAGGACAGGGACTGACCGAGACCAATCCCCAGGACAGGGACTGACCGACACCAATCCCCAGGACAGGGACTGACCGAGTCGAATCCCCAGGACAGGGACTGACCGACACCAATCCCCAGGACAGGGACTGACCGAGACCAATCCCCAGGACAGGGACTGACCGACACCAATCCCCAGGACAGGGACTGACCGAGTCAATCCCCAGGACAGGGACTAACTGACACCAATCCCCAGGACAGAGACTGACCGACACCAATCCCCAGGGCAGGGACTGACCGACACCAATCCCCAGGACAGGGACTGACCGAGTCAATCCCCAGGACAGAGACTGACCGAGTCAATCCCCAGGACAGGGACTGACTGACAGCAATCCCCAGGACAGGGACTAAAGGACGTCAATCCCCAGGACAGGGACTGACCGACACCAATCCCCAGGACAGGGACTGACCGACACCAATCCCCAGGACAGAGACTGACCGAGTCCAATCCCCAGGACAGGGACTGACCGACACCAATCCCCAGGACAGGGACTGACCGACACCAATCCCCAGGACAGGGACAGACCGAGTCCAATCCCCAGGACAGGGACTGACCGACACCAATCCCCAGGACAGGGACTGACCGACACCAATCCCCAAGACAGAGACTGACCGAGTCAATCCCCAGGACAGGGACTGACTGACACCAATCCCCAGGACAGGGACTGACCGAGTCAATCCCCAGGACAGGGACTGACCGAGTCAATCCCCAGGACAGGGACTGACCGACACCAATCCCCAGGACAGGGACTGACCGACACCAATCCCCAGGACAGAGACTGACCGAGTCCAATCCCCAGGACAGTGACTGACCGACACCAATCCCCAGGACAGGGAGAGACCGACACCAATCCCCAGGACAGGGAGAGACCGACACCAATCCCCAGGACAGGGAGAGACCGACACCAATCCCCAGGACAGGGACTGACTGACACCAATCCCCAGGAAAGGGACTGACCGAGTCAATCCCCAGGACAGGGACTGACTGACACCAATCCCCAGGACAGGGACTGACCGAGTCAATCCCCAGGACAGGGACTGACCGACACCAATCCCCAGGACAGGGACTGACCGACACCAATCCCCAGGACAGAGACTGACCGAGTCCAATCCCCAGGACAGGGACTGACCGACACCAATCCCCAGGACAAGGACTGACCGACACCAATCCCCAGGAAAGAGACTGACCGATACCAATCCCCAGGACAGGGACTGACCGACACCAATCCCCAGGACAGAGACTGACTGAGTCCAATCCCCAGGACAGAGACTGACCGACACCAATCCCCAGGACAGGGACTGACCGACACCAATCCCCAGGACAGAGACTGACCGAGTCCAATCCCCAGGAAAGAGTCTGACCGATACCAATCCCCAGGACAGGGACTGACCGACACCAATCCCCAGGACAGAGACTGACCGACACCAGTCCCCAGGACAGGGACAGACCGACACCAATCCCCACCACAGGGACTGACCGAAACCAATCCCCAGGACAGGGACTGACCGACACCAATCCCCAGGACAGAGACTGACCGAGTCCAATCCCCAGGACAGGGACTGAACGACACCATTCCCCAGGACAGGGACTGACCGACACCAATCCCCAGGACAGGGACTGACTGACACCAATCCCCAGGACAGAGACTGACCGAGTCCAATCCCCAGGACAGGGACTGACCGACACCATTCCCCAGGACAGGGACTGACCGACACCAATCCCCAGGACAGGGACTGACTGACACCAATCCCCAGGACAGAGACTGACTGAGTCCAATCCCCAGGACAGAGACCGACCGAGTCCAATCCCCAGGACAGAGACTGACCGACACCAATCCCTAGGACAGAGACTGACCGAGTCCAATCCCCAGGACAGAGACTGACCGACACCAATCCCCAGGACAGGGACTGACCAACACCAATCCCCAGGACAGGGACTGACCGAGTCCAATCCCCAGGAAAGAGACTGACCGACACCACTCCCCAGGACAGGGACTGACCGAATCCAATCCCCAGGACAGGTAGTGACCGAGTCCAAGCCCCAGGACAGGGACTGACCGACACCAATCCCCAGGACAGGGAATGACCGACACCAATCCCCAGGACAGGGACTGACCGAGAGCAATCCCCAGGACAGAGACTGACCGACACCACTCCCCAGGACAGGGACTGACCGAGTCCAATCCCCAGGACAGGGACTGACCGACACCAATCCCCAGGACACGGACTGACCGACACCAATCCCCAGGACAGGGACCGACAGACACCAATCCCCAGGACAGGGACTGACCGAGTCCAATCCCCAGGACAGGGACGGACCGACACCAATCCCCAGGACAGGGACTGACCGACACCAATCCTCTGGACAGGGATTGACCGAGTCCAATCCCCAGGACAGGGACTGACCGACACCAATCCCCAGGACAGGGACTGACCGACACCAATCCCCAGGACAGGGAGTGACAGACATCGATCCCCAGGACAGGGACTGACCGAGTCCAATCCTCAGGACAGGGACTGACCGACACAAATCTCCAGGACAGGGACTGACCGACACCAATCAACAGGACAGGGACTGACCGAGTCCATTCCCCAGGACAGGGACTGACCGACACCAATCCCCAGGACAGGGACTGACCGAGTCCAATCCTCAGGACAGGGACTGACCGACATCAATCCCCGGGACAGGGACTGACCGAGTCCAATCCCCAGGACAGGGACTGACCGACACCGATCCCCAGGACAGGGACTGACCGAGTCCATTCCCCAGGACAGGGACTGACCGACACCAATCCCCAGGACAGGGACTGACCGAGTCCAATCCCAAGGACAGTGACTGACCGACACCGATCCCCAGGACAGGGACTGACCAAGACCAATCCCCAGGACAGGGACTGACCGACACCAATCCCCAGGACAGTGACTGACCGACACCAATCCCCAGGACAGGTACTGACCGAGTCCAATCCCCAGGACAGGGACTGACCGACACCAATCCCCAGGACCGGTACTGACCGAGTCCAATCCCCAGGACAGGGACTGACCGACAAAAATCCCCAGGACAGGGACTGACCGAGTCCAATCCTCAGGACAGGGACTGCCCGACAAAAATCCCCAGGACAGGGACTGACCGACACCAATCCCCAGGACAGGGACTGACTGACACCAATCCCCAGGACAGGGACTGACCGAGTCCAATCCTCAGGACAGGGACTGACCGACACCAATCCCCAGGACAGGGACTGACCGAGTCCAATCCGCAGGACAGGGACTGACCGACACCGATCCCCAGGACAGGGACTGACCGAGTCCAATCCCCAGGACAGGGACTGACCGACACCGATCCCCAGGACAGGGACTGACCGAGTCCATTCCCCAGGACAGGGACTGACTGACACCAATCCCCAGGACAGAGACTGACCGAGTCAATCCCCAGGACAGGGACTGACCGAGTCAATCCCCAGGACAGGGACTGACCGAGTCCAATCCCCCGGACAGGGACTGACCGACACCAATCCCCAGGACAGGGAGAGACCGACACCAATCCCCAGGACAGGGACTGACCGACACCAATCCCCAGGACAGGGACTGACCGAGTCAATCCCCAGGACAGGGACTGACTGACACCAATCCCCAGGAAAGGGACTGACCGAGTCAATCCCCAGGACAGGGACTGACTGACACCAATCCCCAGGACAGGGACTGACCGAGTCCAATCCCCAGGACAGGGACTGACCGACACCAATCCCCAGGACAGTGACTGACCGACACCAATCAACAGGACAGGGACTGACCGAGTCCATTCCCCAGGACAGGGACTGACCGACACCAATCCCCAGGACAGGGACTGACCGAGTCCAATCCCCAGGACAGGGACTGACAGACTCCAATCCCCAGGATAGTGACAGACCGACACCAATCCCCAGGACAGGGACTGACTGACACCAATCCCCAGGACAGGGACTGACCGACACCAATCCCCAGGACAGGGACTGACCGACACCAATCCGCAGGACAGGGACTGACCGAGTCCAATCCTCAGGACAGGGACTGACTGACACCAATCCCCAGGACAGGGACTGACCGAGTCCAATCCCCAGGACAGGGACTGACCGACACCGATCCCCAGGACAGGGACTGACCGAGTCCAATCCCCAGGACAGGGAATGACCGACACCGATCCCCAGGACAGGGACTGACCGAGTCCATTCCCCAGGACAGGGACTGACCGACACCAATCCCCAGGACAGGGACTGACCGAGTCCAATCCCCATGACAGTGACTGACCGACACCGAACCCCAGGACAGGGACTGACCGAGACCAATCCCCAGGACAGGGACTGACCGACACCAATCCCCAGGACAGGGACTGACCGAGTCGAATCCCCAGGACAGGGACTGACCGACACCAATCCCCAGGACAGGGACTGACCGAGACCAATCCCCAGGACAGGGACTGACCGACACCAATCCCCAGGACAGGGACTGACCGAGTCAATCCCCAGGACAGGGACTAACTGACACCAATCCCCAGGACAGAGACTGACCGACACCAATCCCCAGGGCAGGGACTGACCGACACCAATCCCCAGGACAGGGACTGACCGAGTCAATCCCCAGGACAGAGACTGACCGAGTCAATCCCCAGGACAGGGAATGACTGACAGCAATCCCCAGGACAGGGACTAAAGGACGTCAATCCCCAGGACAGGGACTGACCGACACCAATCCCCAGGACAGGGACTGACCGACACCAATCCCCAGGAGAGAGACTGACCGAGTCCAATCCCCAGGACAGGGACTGACCGACACCAATCCCCAGGACAGGGACTGACCGACACCAATCCCCAGGACAGGGACAGACCGAGTCCAATCCCCAGGACAGGGACTGACCGACACCAATCCCCAGGACAGGGACTGACCGACACCAATCCCCAAGACAGAGACTGACCGAGTCAATCCCCAGGACAGGGACTGACTGACACCAATCCCCAGGACAGGGACTGACCGAGTCAATCCCCAGGACAGGGACTGACCGAGTCAATCCCCAGGACAGGGACTGACCGAGTCAATCCCCAGGACAGGGACTGACCAACACCAATCCCCAGGACAGGGACTGACCGACACCAATCCCCAGGACAGAGACTGACCGAGTCCAATCCCCAGGACAGTGACTGACCGACACCAATCCCCAGGACAGGGAGAGACCGACACCAATCCCCAGGACAGGGACTGACCGAGTCAATCCCCAGGACAGGGACTGACTGACACCAATCCCCAGGAAAGGGACTGACCGAGTCAATCCCCAGGACAGGGACTGACTGACACCAATCCCCAGGACAGGGACTGACCGAGTCAATCCCCAGGACAGGGACTGACCGACACCAATCCCCAGGACAGGGACTGACCGACACCAATCCCCAGGACAGAGACTGACCGAGTCCAATCCCCAGGACAGGGACTGACCGACACCAATCCCCAGGACAAGGACTGACCGACACCAATCCCCAGGAAAGAGACTGACCGATACCAATCCCCAGGACAGGGACTGACCGACACCAATCCCCAGGACAGAGACTGACTGAGTCCAATCCCCAGGACAGAGACTGACCGACACCAATCCCCAGGACAGGGACTGACCGACACCAATCCCCGGACAGGGACTGACCGACACCAGTCCCCAGGACAGGGACAGACCGACACCAATCCCCACCACAGGGACTGACCGAAACCAATCCCCAGGACAGGGACTGACCGACACCAATCCCCAGGACAGAGACTGACCGAGTCCAATCCCCAGGACAGGGACTGACCGACACCATTCCCCAGGACAGGGACTGACCGACACCAATCCCCAGGACAGGGACTGACTGACACCAATCCCCAGGACAGAGACTGACCGAGTCCAATCCCCAGGACAGGGACTGACCGACACCATTCCCCAGGACAGGGACTGACCGACACCAATCCCCAGGACAGGGACTGACTGACACCAATCCCCAGGACAGAGACTGACTGAGTCCAATCCCCAGGACAGAGACCGACCGAGTCCAATCCCCAGGACAGAGACTGACCGACACCAATCCCTAGGACAGAGACTGACCGAGTCCAATCCCCAGGACAGAGACTGACCGACACCAATCCCCAGGACAGGGACTGACCAACACCAATCCCCAGGACAGGGACTGACCGAGTCCAATCCCCAGGAAAGAGACTGACCGACACCACTCCCCAGGACAGGGACTGACCGAATCCAATCCCCAGGACAGGTAGTGACCGAGTCCAAGCCCCAGGACAGGGACTGACCGACACCAATCCCCAGGACAGGGAATGACCGACACCAATCCCCAGGACAGGGACTGACCGAGAGCAATCCCCAGGACAGAGACTGACCGACACCACTCCCCATGACAGGGACTGACCGAGTCCAATCCCCCGGACAGGGACTGACCGACACCAATCCCCAGGACACGGACTGACCGACACCAATCCCCAGGACAGGGACCGACAGACACCAATCCCCAGGACAGGGACTGACCGAGTCCAATCCCCAGGACAGGGACGGACCGACACCAATCCCCAGGACAGGGACTGACCGACACCAATCCTCTGGACAGGGATTGACCGAGTCCAATCCCCAGGACAGGGACTGACCGACACCAATCCCCAGGACAGGGACTGACCGACACCAATCCCCAGGACAGGGAGTGACAGACATCGATCCCCAGGACAGGGACTGACCGAGTCCAATCCTCAGGACAGGGACTGACCGACACAAATCCCCAGGACAGGGACTGACCGAGTCCAATCCCCAGGACAGGGACTGACCGAGTCCATTCCCCAGGACAGGGACTGACCGACACCAATCCCCAGGACAGGGACTGACCGAGTCCAATCCTCAGGACAGGGACTGACCGACATCAATCCCCGGGACAGGGACTGACCGAGTCCAATCCCCAGGACAGGGACTGACCGACACCGATCCCCAGGACAGGGACTGACCGAGTCCATTCCCCAGGACAGGGACTGACCGACACCAATCCCCAGGACAGGGACTGACCGAGTCCAATCCCAAGGACAGTGACTGACCGACACCGATCCCCAGGACAGGGACTGACCAAGACCAATCCCCAGGACAGGGACTGACCGACACCAATCCCCAGGACAGTGACTGACCGACACCAATCCCCAGGACAGGTACTGACCGAGTCCAATCCCCAGGACAGGGACTGACCGACACCAATCCCCAGGACCGGTACTGACCGAGTCCAATCCCCAGGACAGGGACTGACCGACAAAAATCCCCAGGACAGGGACTGACCGAGTCCAATCCTCAGGACAGGGACTGCCCGACAAAAATCCCCAGGACAGGGACTGACCGACACCAATCCCCAGGACAGGGACTGACCGACACCAATCCCCAGGACAGGGACTGACTGACACCAATCCCCAGGACAGGGACTGACCGAGTCCAATCCTCAGGACAGGGACTGACCGACACCAATCCCCAGGACAGGGACTGACCGAGTCCAATCCCAAGGACAGGGACTGACCGACACCGATCCCCAGGACAGGGACTGACCGAGTCCAATCCCCAGGACAGGGACTGACCGACACCGATCCCCAGGACAGGGACTGACCGAGTCCATTCCCCAGGACAGGGACTGACCGACACCAATCCCCAGGACAGGGACTGACCGAGTCCAATCCCCAGGACAGAGACTGACCGACACCGATCCCCAGGACAGGGACTGACCGAGACCAATCCCCAGGACAGGGACTGACCGACACCAATCCCCAGGACAGGGACTGACTGAGTCGAATCCCCAGGACAGGGACTGACCGAGACCAATCCCCAGGACAGGGACTGACTGAGTCGAATCCCCAGGACAGGGACTGACCGACACCAATCCCCAGGACAGGGACTGACCGACACCAGTCCCCAGGACAGGGACAGACCGACACCAATCCCCACCACAGGGACTGACCGAAACCAATCCCCAGGACAGGGACTGACCGACACCAATCCCCAGTACAGAGACTGACCGAGTCCAATCCCCAGGACAGGGACTGACCGACACCATTCCCCAGGACAGGGACTGACCGACACCAATCCCCAGGACAGGGACTGACTGACACCAATCCCCAGGACAGAGACTGACCGAGTCCAATCCCCAGGACAGGGACTGACCGACACCATTCCCCAGGACAGGGACTGACCGACACCAATCCCCAGGACAGGGACTGACTGACACCAATCCCCAGGACAGAGACTGACTGAGTCCAATCCCCAGGACAGAGACCGACCGAGTCCAATCCCCAGGACAGAGACTGACCGACACCAATCCCTAGGACAGAGACTGACCGAGTCCAATCCCCAGGACAGAGACTGACCGACACCAATCCCCAGGACAGGGACTGACCAACACCAATCCCCAGGACAGGGACTGACCGAGTCCAATCCCCAGGAAAGAGACTGACCGACACCACTCCCCAGGACAGGGACTGACCGAATCCAATCCCCAGGACAGGTAGTGACCGAGTCCAAGCCCCAGGACAGGGACTGACCGACACCAATCCCCAGGACAGGGAATGACCGACACCAATCCCCAGGACAGGGACTGACCGAGAGCAATCCCCAGGACAGAGACTGACCGACACCACTCCCCAGGACAGGGACTGACCGAGTCCAATCCCCAGGACAGGGACTGACCGACACCAATCCCCAGGACACGGACTGACCGACACCAATCCCCAGGACAGGGACCGACAGACACCAATCCCCAGGACAGGGACTGACCGAGTCCAATCCCCAGGACAGGGACGGACCGACACCAATCCCCAGGACAGGGACTGACCGACACCAATCCTCTGGACAGGGATTGACCGAGTCCAATCCCCAGGACAGGGACTGACCGACACCAATCCCCAGGACAGGGACTGACCGACACCAATCCCCAGGACAGGGAGTGACAGACATCGATCCCCAGGACAGGGACTGACCGAGTCCAATCCTCAGGACAGGGACTGACCGACACAAATCCCCAGGACAGGGACTGACCGAGTCCAATCCCCAGGACAGGGACTGACCGAGTCCATTCCCCAGGACAGGGACTGACCGACACCAATCCCCAGGACAGGGACTGACCGAGTCCAATCCTCAGGACAGGGACTGACCGACATCAATCCCCGGGACAGGGACTGACCGAGTCCAATCCCCAGGACAGGGACTGACCGACACCGATCCCCAGGACAGGGACTGACCGAGTCCATTCCCCAGGACAGGGACTGACCGACACCAATCCCCAGGACAGGGACTGACCGAGTCCAATCCCAAGGACAGTGACTGACCGACACCGATCCCCAGGACAGGGACTGACCAAGACCAATCCCCAGGACAGGGACTGACCGACACCAATCCCCAGGACAGTGACTGACCGACACCAATCCCCAGGACAGGTACTGACCGAGTCCAATCCCCAGGACAGGGACTGACCGACACCAATCCCCAGGACCGGTACTGACCGAGTCCAATCCCCAGGACAGGGACTGACCGACAAAAATCCCCAGGACAGGGACTGACCGAGTCCAATCCTCAGGACAGGGACTGCCCGACAAAAATCCCCAGGACAGGGACTGACCGACACCAATCCCCAGGACAGGGACTGACCGACACCAATCCCCAGGACAGGGACTGACTGACACCAATCCCCAGGACAGGGACTGACCGAGTCCAATCCTCAGGACAGGGACTGACCGACACCAATCCCCAGGACAGGGACTGACCGAGTCCAATCCCCAGGACAGGGACTGACCGACACCGATCCCCAGGACAGGGACTGACCGAGTCCATTCCCCAGGACAGGGACTGACCGACACCAATCCCCAGGACAGGGACTGACCGAGTCCAATCCCCAGGACAGAGACTGACCGACACCGATCCCCAGGACAGGGACTGACCGAGACCAATCCCCAGGACAGGGACTGACCGACACCGATCCCCAGGACAGGGACTGACCGAGACCAATCCCCAGGACAGGGACTGACCGACACCAATCCCCAGGACAGGGACTGACTGAGTCGAATCCCCAGGACAGGGACTGACCGAGACCAATCCCCAGGACAGGGACTGACTGAGTCGAATCCCCAGGACAGGGACTGACCGACACCAATCCCCAGGACAGGGACTGACCGACACCAATCCCCAGGACAGGGACTGACTGAGTCGAATCCCCAGGACAGGGACTGACCGACACCAATCCCCAGGACAGGGACTGACCGACACCAATCCCCAGGACAGGGACTGACCGAGTCAATCCCCAGGACTGGGACTAACTGACACCAATCCACAGGACAGGGACTAACCGAGTCAATCCCCAGGACATGGACTGACCGACACCAATCCCCAGGACAGAGACTAAAGGACGTCAATCCACAGGACAGGGACTGACCGAGTCCAATCCCCAGGACAGGGACTGACCGACACAAATCCCCAGGACAGGGACTGACCGAGTCCAAAACCCAGGACAGGGACTGACCGACACCAATCCCCGGGACACGGACTGACCGACACCAATCCCCAGGACAGGGACCGACAGACACCAATCCCCAGGACAGGGACTGACCGAGTCCAATCCCCAGGACAGGGACTGACCGACACCAATCCCCAGGACAGGGACTGACTGACACCAATCCTCAGGACAGGGATTGACCGAGTCCAATCCCCAGGTCAGGGACTGACCGACACCAATCTTCTGGACAGGGATTGACCGAGTCCATTCCCCAGGACAGGGACTGACCGACACCAATCCCCAGGACAGGGACTGACCGACACCAATCCCCAGGACAGGGAGTGACAGACATCGATCGCCAGGACAGGGACTGACCGAGACCAATCCCCAGGACAGGGACTGGCCGAGTCCAATCCCCAGGACAGTGACTGACCGACACAAATCCCCAGGACAGGGACTGACCGAGTCCAATCCCCAGGACAGGGACTGACCGACACCAATCCCCAGGAGAGGTAGTGACCGACACCAATCCCCAGGACAGGGACGGACCGAGTCCAATCCCCAGGACAGGGACTGACCGACACCAATCCCCAGGACAGGGACTGACCGACACCAATCCCCAGGACATGGACTGACCGACACCAATCCCCAGGTCAGGGATTGACCGAAACCAATCTTCTGGACAGGGATTGACCGAGTCCAATCCCCAGGACAGGGACTGACCGAGTCCAATCCCCAGGACAGGGACTGACCGACACCAATCCCCAGGACAGGGACTGACTGACACTAATCCCCAGGACAGGGACTGACCGAGTCCAATCCCCAGGACAGGGACTGACCGACACCAATCCCCAGGACAGGGACTGACCGACACCGATCCCCAGGACAGGGACTGACCGAGTCCAATCCCCAGGACAGGGACTGACCGACACCAATCCCCAGGACAGGGACTGACTGACACTAATCCCCAGGACAGGGACTGACCGAGTCCAATCCCCAGGACAGGGACTGACCGACACCAATCCCCAGGACAGGGACTGACTGACACCAATCCCCAGGACAGGGACTGACCGACACCAATCCCCAGGACAGGGACTGACCGAGTCGAATCCCCAGGACAGGGACTGACCGACACCAATCCCCAGGACAGGGACTGACTGACACCAATCCCCAGGACAGAGACTGACCGACACCAATCCCCAGGACAGGGACTGACCGAGTCCAATTCCCAGGACAGGTACTGACCGAGTCCAATCCCCAGGACAGGGACTGACCGACACCAATCCCCAGGACAGGGACTGACCGAGTCCAATCCCCAGGACAGGGACTGACCCACACCAATCCCCAGGACAGGGACTGACCGACACCACTCCCCAGGACAGGGACTGACCGACACCAATCCACAGGACAGAGACTGACCGACACCAATCCCCAGGACAGGGACTGACCGAGTCCAATCCCCAGGACAGAGACTGACCGACACCACTCCCCAGGACAGGGACTGACCGATTCCAATCCCCAGGACAGGGACTGACCGAGTCCAATCCCCAGGACAGGGACTGACCGACACCAATCCCCAGGACAGGGACTGACCGACACCAATCGCCAGGACAGGGACTGACCGACACCAATCCTCAGGACAGGGACTGACCGACACCAATCCCCAGGACAGAGACTGACCGAGTCCATTCCCCAGGACAGGGACTGACCGACACCAATCCCCAGGACAGGGACTGACCGACACCAATCCCCAGGACAGGGACTGACTGATACCAATCCCCAGGACAGGGACTGACCGACACCAATCCCCAGGACAGGGACTGACTGACACCAATCCCCAGGACAGGGACTGACCGACACCAATCCCCAGGACAGGGACTGACCGAGTCCAATCCCCAGGACAGGGACTGACCGACACCATTCCCCAGGACAGGGACTGACCGACACCAATCCCCAGGACTGGGACTGACTGACCCCAATCCCCAGGACAGGGGCTGACCGACACCAATCCCCAGGACAGGGACTGACCGACACCAATCCCCAGGACAGGGACTGACCGAGTCCAATCCCCAGGACAGGGACTGACTGACACCAGTCCCCAGGACAGGGACTGACCGAGTCCAATCCCCAGGACAGGGAGTGACCGATACCAATCCCCAGGACAGGGACTGACCGTGTCCATTACCCAGGACAGGGACTGACCGATTCCAATCCCCAGGACAGGGACTGACCGAGTCCAATCCCCAGGACAGGGACTGACCGTGCCCATTACCCAGGACAGGGACTGACCGACACCAATCCCCAGGACAGGGACTGACCGAGTCCAATCCCCAGGACAGGGACTGACTGACACCACTCCCCAGGACAGAGACTGACCGAGTCAATCACCAGGACAGGGACTGACCAAGTCCAATCCCCAGGAAAGGGACTGACCAACACCACTCCCTAGGACAGGGACTGACCGAGTCCAATCCCCAGGACAGGGACTGACCGACACCAATCCCCAGGACAGGGACTGACCGAAACCAATCCCCAGGACAGGTAGTGACCGAGTCCAAGCCCCAGGACAGGGACTGACCGACACCAATCACCGGGACAGGAACTGACCGAAACCAATCCGCAGGACAGGGACTGACTGACACCAATCCCCAGGACAGGGACTGACCGAGTCCAATCCCCAGGACAGGTAGTGACCGACACCAATCCCCAGGACAGGGACTGACCGACACCAATCCTCAGGAGAGGGATTGACCGAGTCCAATCCCCAGGACAGGGACTGACCGAGTCCAATCCCCAGGAAAGGGACTGACCGACACCAATCCCCAGGACAGGGACTGAACGACACAAATCCTCAGGACAGAGACTGACCAACACCAATCCCCAGGACAGGGACTGACCGACACCAATCCTCAGGACAGAGACTGACTGACACCAATCCCCAGGACAGGGACTGACCGAGTCAATCACCAGGACAGGGACTGACCAAGTCCAATCCCCAGGAAAGGGACTGACCGAGTCCAATCCCCAGGACAGGTAGTGAACGAGCCCAAGCCCCAGGACAGGGACTGACCGACACCAATCCCCAGGACAGGGACAGACCGACACCAATCCCCAGGACAGGGACTGACCGAGTCCAATCCCCAGGACAGAGACTGACCAACACCACTCCCCAGGACAGGGACTGACCGAGTCCAATACCCAGGACAGGTAGTGACCGAGTCCAATCCCCAGGACAGGGACTGACCGACACCAATTTTCAGGACAGGGACTGACCGACACCAATCCTCAGGACAGGGACTGACCGACACCAATCCCCAGGACAGAGACTGACCGGGTCCATTCCCCAGGACAGGGACTGACCGACACCAATCCCCAGGACAGGGACTGACCAACACCAATCCCCAGGACAGGGACTGACTGACACCAATCCCCAGGACAGGGACTGACCGAGTCCAATCCCCAGGACAGGGACTGACGGACACCAATCCCCAGGACAGGGACTGACTGACACCAATCCCCAGGACAGGGACTGACCGAGTCCAATCCCCAGGACAGGGACTGACCGAGTCCAATCCCCAGGACAGGGACTGACCGACACCATTCCCCAGGACAGGGACTGACCGACACCAATCCCCAGGACTGGGACTGACTGACCCCAATCCCCAGGACAGGGGCTGACCGACACCAATCCCCAGGACAGGGACTGACCGACACCAATCCCCAGGACAGGGACTGACCGAGTCCAATCCCCAGGACAGGGACTGACTGACACCAGTCCCCAGGACAGGGACTGACCGAGTCCAATCCCCAGGACAGGGACTGACCGATACCAATCCCCAGGACACGGACTGACCTTGTCCATTACCCAGGACAGGGACTGACCGAGTCCAATCCGCAGGACAGGGACTGACCGAGTCCAATCCCCAGGACAGGGACTGACCGTTTCCATTACCCAGGACAGGGACTGACCGACACCAATGCCCAGGACAGGGACTGACCGAGTCCAATCCCCAGGACAGGGACTGACTGACACCACTCCCCAGGACAGGGACTGACCGACACCAATGCCTAGGACAGGGACTGAATGAGACCAATCCCCAGGACAGGGACTGACCGACACCAATCCCCAGGTTAGGGACTGACCGACACCAATCCCCAGGACAGGGACTGACCGACACCAATCCCTAGGTCAGGGACAGACCGACACCAATCCCCAGGACAGGGATTGACAGACACCAATCCTCAGGAGAGGGATTGACCGAGTCCAATCCCCAGGACAGGGACTGACCGAGTCCAATCCCCAGGAAAGGGACTGACCGACACCAATCCTCAGGACAGAGACTGACCAACACCAATCCCCAGGACAGGGACTGACCGACACCAATCCTCAGGACAGAGACTGTCCGACACCAATTCCCAGGACAGGGACTGACCGAGTCAATCACCAGGACAGGGACTGACCGAGTCCAATCCCCAGGAAAGGGACTGACCGAGTCCAATCCCCAGGACAGGTAGTGAACGAGTCCAAGCCCCAGGACAGGGACTGACCGACACCAATCCCCAGGACAGGGACAGACCGAAAACAATCCCCAGGACAGGGACTGACCGAGTACAATCCCCAGGACAGAGACTGACCGACACCAATCCCCAGGACAGGGACTGACCGAGTCCAATCCCCAGGACAGGGACTGACGGACACCAATCCCCAGGACAGGGACTGACTGACACCAATCCCCAGGACAGGGACTGACCGAGTCAATCCCCAGGACAGGGACTGACCGACACCATTCCCCAGGACAGGGACTGACTGACACCAATCCCCAGGACAGGGACTGACCGAGTCCAATCCCCAGGACAGGTAGTGACCGACACCAATCCCCAGGACAGGGACTGACCGACACCAATCCTCAGGAGAGGTATTGACCGAGTCCAATCCCCAGGACAGGGACTGACCGAGTCCAATCCCCAGGAAAGGGACTGACCGACACCAATCCCCAGGACAGGGACTGACCGACACCAATCCTCAGGACAGAGACTGACCAACACCAATCCCCAGGACAGGGACTGACCGACACCAATCGTCAGGACAGAGACTGACCGACACCAATCCCCAGGACAGGGACAGACCGAGTCAATCACCAGGACAGGGACTGACCGAGTCCAATCCCCAGGAAAGGGACTGACCGACACCTATCCCCAGGACAGGGACAGACCGAAACCAATCCCCAGGACAGGGACTGACCGAGTCCAATCCCCAGGACAGAGACTGACCGACACCACTCCCCAGGACAGGGACTGACCGAGTCCAATCCCCAGGACAGGTAGTGACCGAGTCCAATCCCCAGGACAGGGACTGACCGACACCAATCCCCAGGACAGGGACTGACCGACACCAATCCTCAGGACAGGGACTGACCGAGTCCAATTCCCACGACAGGGACTGACCGACACAAATCCCCAGGACAGAGACTGACCGAGTCCAATCCTCAGGACAGGGACTGACCGACACAAATCCCCAGGACAGGGACTGACTGACACCAATCCCCAGGACAGGGACTGACCGAGTCCAATCCCCAGGAAAGGGACTGACCGAGACCAATCCCCAGGACAGGGACTGACCGACACCAATCCCCAGGACAGGGACTGACGAGTCAATCCCCAGGACAGGGACTGACCGACACCAATCCGCAGGACAGGGAATGACCGATTCCAATCCCCAGGACAGGGAATGACCGAGTCAATCCCCAGGACAGGGACTGACCGACACCAATCCCCAGTACAGTGACTGACCGACACCAATCCCCAGGACAGGGACTGACCGAGTCCAATCCCCAGGACAGGGACTGACCGACACCAATCCCCAGGACAGGGACTGACCGAGTTCAATCCCCAGGACAGGGACTGACCGACACCAATCCCCAGGACAGGGACTGACTGACACCAATCCCCAGGACAGGGACTGACCGACACCAATCCCCAGGACAGGGACTGACCGAGTCCAATCCCCAGGACAGGGACTGACCGACACCATTCCCCAGGACAGGGACTGACCGACACCAATCCCTAGGACTGGGACTGACTGACCCCAATCCCCAGGACAGGGGCTGACCGACACCAATCCCCAGGACAGGGACTGACCGACACCAATCCCCAGGACAGGGACTGACCGAGTCCAATCCCCAGGACAGGGACTGACTGACACCAGTCCCCAGGACAGGGACTGACCGAGTCCAATCCCCAGGACAGGGACTGACCGATACCAATCCCCAGGACACGGACTGACCTTGTCCATTACCCAGGACAGGGACTGACCGAGTCCAATCCGCAGGACAGGGACTGACCGAGTCCAATCCCCAGGACAGGTAGTGAACGAGTCCAAGCCCCAGGACAGGGACTGACCGACACCAATCCCCAGGACAGGGACAGACCGAAAACAATCCCCAGGACAGGGACTGACCGAGTCAATCACCAGGACAGGGACTGACCGAGTCCAATCCCCAGGAAAGGGACTGACCGAGTCCAATCCCCAGGACAGGTAGTGAACGAGTCCAAGCCCCAGGACAGGGACTGACCGACACCAATCCCCAGGACAGGGACAGACCGAAAACAATCCCCAGGACAGGGACTGACCGAGTACAATCCCCAGGACAGAGACTGACCGACACCAATCCCCAGGACAGGGACTGACCGAGTCCAATCCCCAGGACAGGGACTGACGGACACCAATCCCCAGGACAGGGACTGACTGACACCAATCCCCAGGACAGGGACTGACCGAGTCAATCCCCAGGACAGGGACTGACCGACACCATTCCCCAGGACAGGGACTGACTGACACCAATCCCCAGGACAGGGACTGACCGAGTCCAATCCCCAGGACAGGTAGTGACCGACACCAATCCCCAGGACAGGGACTGACCGACACCAATCCTCAGGAGAGGGATTGACCGAGTCCAATCCCCAGGACAGGGACTGACCGAGTCCAATCCCCAGGAAAGGGACTGACCGACACCAATCCCCAGGACAGGGACTGACCGACACCAATCCTCAGGACAGAGACTGACCAACACCAATCCCCAGGACAGGGACTGACCGACACCAATCGTCAGGACAGAGACTGACCGACACCAATCCCCAGGACAGGGACAGACCGAGTCAATCACCAGGACAGGGACTGACCGAGTCCAATCCCCAGGAAAGGGACTGACCGACACCTATCCCCAGGACAGGGACAGACCGAAACCAATCCCCAGGACAGGGACTGACCGAGTCCAATCCCCAGGACAGAGACTGACCGACACCACTCCCCAGGACAGGGACTGACCGAGTCCAATCCCCAGGACAGGTAGTGACCGAGTCCAATCCCCAGGACAGGGACTGACCGACACCAATCCCCAGGACAGGGACTGACCGACACCAATCCTCAGGACAGGGACTGACCGAGTCCAATTCCCACGACAGGGACTGACCGACACAAATCCCCAGGACAGAGACTGACCGAGTCCAATCCTCAGGACAGGGACTGACCGACACAAATCCCCAGGACAGGGACTGACTGACACCAATCCCCAGGACAGGGACTGACCGAGTCCAATCCCCAGGAAAGGGACTGACCGAGACCAATCCCCAGGACAGGGACTGACCGACACCAATCCCCAGGACAGGGACTGACGAGTCAATCCCCAGGACAGGGACTGACCGACACCAATCCGCAGGACAGGGAATGACCGATTCCAATCCCCAGGACAGGGAATGACCGAGTCAATCCCCAGGACAGGGACTGACCGACACCAATCCCCAGTACAGTGACTGACCGACACCAATCCCCAGGACAGGGACTGACCGAGTCCAATCCCCAGGACAGGGACTGACCGACACCAATCCCCAGGACAGGGACTGACCGAGTTCAATCCCCAGGACAGGGACTGACCGACACCAATCCCCAGGACAGGGACTGACTGACACCAATCCCCAGGACAGGGACTGACCGACACCAATCCCCAGGACAGGGACTGACCGAGTCCAATCCCCAGGACAGGGACTGACCGACACCATTCCCCAGGACAGGGACTGACCGACACCAATCCCTAGGACTGGGACTGACTGACCCCAATCCCCAGGACAGGGGCTGACCGACACCAATCCCCAGGACAGGGACTGACCGACACCAATCCCCAGGACAGGGACTGACCGAGTCCAATCCCCAGGACAGGGACTGACTGACACCAGTCCCCAGGACAGGGACTGACCGAGTCCAATCCCCAGGACAGGGACTGACCGATACCAATCCCCAGGACACGGACTGACCTTGTCCATTACCCAGGACAGGGACTGACCGAGTCCAATCCGCAGGACAGGGACTGACCGAGTCCAATCCCCAGGACAGGGACTGACCGTGTCCATTACCCAGGACAGGGACTGACTGACACCAATCCCCAGGACAGGGACTGACCGACACCAATGCCTAGGACAGGGACTGAACGACACCAATCCCCAGGACAGGGACTGACCGACACCAATCCCCAGGATAGGGACTGACAGACACCAATCCCCAGGACAGGGACTGACCGACACCAATCCCTAGGTCAGGGACAGACCGACACCAATCCCCAGGACAGGGACGGACCGACACCAATCCCCAGGACAGGGACTGACCGACACCAATCCTCTGGACAGGGATTGACCGAGTCCAATCCCCAGGACAGGGACTGACCGACACCAATCCCCAGGACAGGGACTGACCGACACCAATCCCCAGGACAGGGAGTGACAGACATCGATCCCCAGGACAGGGACTGACCGAGTCCAATCCTCAGGACAGGGACTGACCGACACAAATCCCCAGGACAGGGACTGACCGAGTCCAATCCCCAGGACAGGGACTGACCGAGTCCATTCCCCAGGACAGGGACTGACCGACACCAATCCCCAGGACAGGGACTGACCGAGTCCAATCCTCAGGACAGGGACTGACCGACATCAATCCCCGGGACAGGGACTGACCGAGTCCAATCCCCAGGACAGGGACTGACCGACACCGATCCCCAGGACAGGGACTGACCGAGTCCATTCCCCAGGACAGGGACTGACCGACACCAATCCCCAGGACAGGGACTGACCGAGTCCAATCCCAAGGACAGTGACTGACCGACACCGATCCCCAGGACAGGGACTGACCAAGACCAATCCCCAGGACACGGACTGACCGACACCAATCCCCAGGACAGTGACTGACCGACACCAATCCCCAGGACAGGTACTGACCGAGTCCAATCCCCAGGACAGGGACTGACCGACACCAATCCCCAGGACCGGTACTGACCGAGTCCAATCCCCAGGACAGGGACTGACCGACAAAAATCCCCAGGACAGGGACTGACCGAGTCCAATCCTCAGGACAGGGACTGCCCGACAAAAATCCCCAGGACAGGGACTGACCGACACCAATCCCCAGGACAGGGACTGACCGAGTCCAATCCCCAGGACAGGGACTGACTGACACCAGTCCCCAGGACAGGGACTGACCGAGTCCAATCCCCAGGACAGGGACTGACCGATACCAATCCCCAGGACACGGACTGACCTTGTCCATTACCCAGGACAGGGACTGACCGAGTCCAATCCGCAGGACAGGGACTGACCGAGTCCAATCCCCAGGACAGGGACTGACCGTTTCCATTACCCAGGACAGGGACTGACCGACACCAATGCCCAGGACAGGGACTGACCGAGTCCAATCCCCAGGACAGGGACTGACTGACACCACTCCCCAGGACAGGGACTGACCGACACCAATGCCTAGGACAGGGACTGAATGAGACCAATCCCCAGGACAGGGACTGACCGACACCAATCCCCAGGTTAGGGACTGACCGACACCAATCCCCAGGACAGGGACTGACCGACACCAATCCCTAGGTCAGGGACAGACCGACACCAATCCCCAGGACAGGGATTGACAGACACCAATCCTCAGGAGAGGGATTGACCGAGTCCAATCCCCAGGACAGGGACTGACCGAGTCCAATCCCCAGGAAAGGGACTGACCGACACCAATCCTCAGGACAGAGACTGACCAACACCAATCCCCAGGACAGGGACTGACCGACACCAATCCTCAGGACAGAGACTGTCCGACACCAATTCCCAGGACAGGGACTGACCGAGTCAATCACCAGGACAGGGACTGACCGAGTCCAATCCCCAGGAAAGGGACTGACCGAGTCCAATCCCCAGGACAGGTAGTGAACGAGTCCAAGCCCCAGGACAGGGACTGACCGACACCAATCCCCAGGACAGGGACAGACCGAAAACAATCCCCAGGACAGGGACTGACCGAGTACAATCCCCAGGACAGAGACTGACCGACACCAATCCCCAGGACAGGGACTGACCGAGTCCAATCCCCAGGACAGGGACTGACGGACACCAATCCCCAGGACAGGGACTGACTGACACCAATCCCCAGGACAGGGACTGACCGAGTCAATCCCCAGGACAGGGACTGACCGACACCATTCCCCAGGACAGGGACTGACTGACACCAATCCCCAGGACAGGGACTGACCGAGTCCAATCCCCAGGACAGGTAGTGACCGACACCAATCCCCAGGACAGGGACTGACCGACACCAATCCTCAGGAGAGGGATTGACCGAGTCCAATCCCCAGGACAGGGACTGACCGAGTCCAATCCCCAGGAAAGGGACTGACCGACACCAATCCCCAGGACAGGGACTGACCGACACCAATCCTCAGGACAGAGACTGACCAACACCAATCCCCAGGACAGGGACTGACCGACACCAATCGTCAGGACAGAGACTGACCGACACCAATCCCCAGGACAGGGACAGACCGAGTCAATCACCAGGACAGGGACTGACCGAGTCCAATCCCCAGGAAAGGGACTGACCGACACCTATCCCCAGGACAGGGACAGACCGAAACCAATCCCCAGGACAGGGACTGACCGAGTCCAATCCCCAGGACAGAGACTGACCGACATAACTCCCCAGGACAGGGACTGACCGAGTCCAATCCCCAGGACAGGTAGTGACCGAGTCCAATCCCCAGGACAGGGACTGACCGACACCAATCCCCAGGACAGGGACTGACCGACACCAATCCTCAGGACAGGGACTGACCGAGTCCAATTCCCACGACAGGGACTGACCGACACAAATCCCCAGGACAGAGACTGACCGAGTCCAATCCTCAGGACAGGGACTGACCGACACAAATCCCCAGGACAGGGACTGACTGACACCAATCCCCAGGACAGGGACTGACCGAGTCCAATCCCCAGGAAAGGGACTGACCGAGACCAATCCCCAGGACAGGGACTGACCGACACCAATCCCCAGGACAGGGACTGACGAGTCAATCCCCAGGACAGGGACTGACCGACACCAATCCGCAGGACAGGGAATGACCGATTCCAATCCCCAGGACAGGGAATGACCGAGTCAATCCCCAGGACAGGGACTGACCGACACCAATCCCCAGTACAGTGACTGACCGACACCAATCCCCAGGACAGGGACTGACCGAGTCCAATCCCCAGGACAGGGACTGACCGACACCAATCCCCAGGACAGGGACTGACCGAGTTCAATCCCCAGGACAGGGACTGACCGACACCAATCCCCAGGACAGGGACTGACTGACACCAATCCCCAGGACAGGGACTGACCGACACCAATCCCCAGGACAGGGACTGACCGAGTCCAATCCCCAGGACAGGGACTGACCGACACCATTCCCCAGGACAGGGACTGACCGACACCAATCCCTAGGACTGGGACTGACTGACCCCAATCCCCAGGACAGGGGCTGACCGACACCAATCCCCAGGACAGGGACTGACCGACACCAATCCCCAGGACAGGGACTGACCGAGTCCAATCCCCAGGACAGGGACTGACTGACACCAGTCCCCAGGACAGGGACTGACCGAGTCCAATCCCCAGGACAGGGACTGACCGATACCAATCCCCAGGACACGGACTGACCTTGTCCATTACCCAGGACAGGGACTGACCGAGTCCAATCCGCAGGACAGGGACTGACCGAGTCCAATCCCCAGGACAGGGACTGACCGTGTCCATTACCCAGGACAGGGACTGACTGACACCAATCCCCAGGACAGGGACTGACCGACACCAATGCCTAGGACAGGGACTGAACGACACCAATCCCCAGGACAGGGACTGACCGACACCAATCCCCAGGATAGGGACTGACAGACACCAATCCCCAGGACAGGGACTGACCGACACCAATCCCTAGGTCAGGGACAGACCGACACCAATCCCCAGGACAGGGACGGACCGACACCAATCCCCAGGACAGGGACTGACCGACACCAATCCTCTGGACAGGGATTGACCGAGTCCAATCCCCAGGACAGGGACTGACCGACACCAATCCCCAGGACAGGGACTGACCGACACCAATCCCCAGGACAGGGAGTGACAGACATCGATCCCCAGGACAGGGACTGACCGAGTCCAATCCTCAGGACAGGGACTGACCGACACAAATCCCCAGGACAGGGACTGACCGAGTCCAATCCCCAGGACAGGGACTGACCGAGTCCATTCCCCAGGACAGGGACTGACCGACACCAATCCCCAGGACAGGGACTGACCGAGTCCAATCCTCAGGACAGGGACTGACCGACATCAATCCCCGGGACAGGGACTGACCGAGTCCAATCCCCAGGACAGGGACTGACCGACACCGATCCCCAGGACAGGGACTGACCGAGTCCATTCCCCAGGACAGGGACTGACCGACACCAATCCCCAGGACAGGGACTGACCGAGTCCAATCCCAAGGACAGTGACTGACCGACACCGATCCCCAGGACAGGGACTGACCAAGACCAATCCCCAGGACACGGACTGACCGACACCAATCCCCAGGACAGTGACTGACCGACACCAATCCCCAGGACAGGTACTGACCGAGTCCAATCCCCAGGACAGGGACTGACCGACACCAATCCCCAGGACCGGTACTGACCGAGTCCAATCCCCAGGACAGGGACTGACCGACAAAAATCCCCAGGACAGGGACTGACCGAGTCCAATCCTCAGGACAGGGACTGCCCGACAAAAATCCCCAGGACAGGGACTGACCGACACCAATCCCCAGGACAGGGACTGACCGACACCAATCCCCAGGACAGGGACTGACTGACACCAATCCCCAGGACAGGGACTGACCGAGTCCAATCCTCAGGACAGGGACTGACCGACACCAATCCCCAGGACAGGGACTGACCGAGTCCAATCCGCAGGACAGGGACTGACCGACACCGATCCCCAGGACAGGGACTGACCGAGTCCAATCCCCAGGACAGGGACTGACCGACACCGATCCCCAGGACAGGGACTGACCGAGTCCATTCCCCAGGACAGGGACTGACCGACACCAATCCCCAGGACAGGGACTGACCGAGTCCAATCCCCAGGACAGAGACTGACCGACACCGATCCCCAGGACAGGGACTGACCAAGACCAATCCCCAGGACAGGGACTGACCGACACCAATCCCCAGGACAGGGACTGACTGAGTCGAATCCCCAGGACAGGGACTGACCGAGACCAATCCCCAGGACAGGGACTGACTGAGTCGAATCCCCAGGACAGTGACTGACCGACACCAATCCCCAGGACAGGGACTGACCGACACCAATCCCCAGGACAGGGACTGACTGAGTCGAATCCCCAGGACAGGGACTGACCGACACCAATCCCCAGGACAGGGACTGACCGACACCAATCCCCAGGACAGGGACTGACCGAGTCAATCCCCAGGACTGGGACTAACTGACACCAATCCACAGGACAGGGACTAACCGAGTCAATCCCCAGGACATGGACTGACCGACACCAATCCCCAGGACAGAGACTAAAGGACGTCAATCCCCAGGACAGGGACTGACCGAGTCCAATCCCCAGGACAGGGACTGACCGACACAAATCCCCAGGACAGGGACTGACCGAGTCCAAAACCCAGGACAGGGACTGACCGACACCAATCCCCGGGACACGGACTGACCGACACCAATCCCCAGGACAGGGACCGACAGACACCAATCCCCAGGACAGGGACTGACCGAGTCCAATCCCCAGGACAGGGACTGACCGACACCAATCCCCAGGACAGGGACTGACTGACACCAATCCTCAGGACAGGGATTGACCGAGTCCAATCCCCAGGTCAGGGACTGACCGACACCAATCTTCTGGACAGGGATTGACCGAGTCCATTCCCCAGGACAGGGACTGACCGACACCAATCCCCAGGACAGGGACTGACCGACACCAATCCCCAGGACAGGGAGTGACAGACATCGATCGCCAGGACAGGGACTGACCGAGACCAATCCCCAGGACAGGGACTGGCCGAGTCCAATCCCCAGGACAGTGACTGACCGACACAAATCCCCAGGACAGGGACTGACCGAGTCCAATCCCCAGGACAGGGACTGACCGACACCAATCCCCAGGAGAGGTAGTGACCGACACCAATCCCCAGGACAGGGACGGACCGAGTCCAATCCCCAGGACAGGGACTGACCGACACCAATCCCCAGGACAGGGACTGACCGACACCAATCCCCAGGACATGGACTGACCGACACCAATCCCCAGGTCAGGGATTGACCGAAACCAATCTTCTGGACAGGGATTGACCGAGTCCAATCCCCAGGACAGGGACTGACCGAGTCCAATCCCCAGGACAGGGACTGACCGACACCAATCCCCAGGACAGGGACTGACTGACACTAATCCCCAGGACAGGGACTGACCGAGTCCAATCCCCAGGACAGGGACTGACCGACACCAATCCCCAGGACAGGGACTGACCGACACCGATCCCCAGGACAGGGACTGACCGAGTCCAATCCCCAGGACAGGGACTGACCGACACCAATCCCCAGGACAGGGACTGACTGACACTAATCCCCAGGACAGGGACTGACCGAGTCCAATCCCCAGGACAGGGACTGACCGACACCAATCCCCAGGACAGGGACTGACTGACACCAATCCCCAGGACAGGGACTGACCGACACCAATCCCCAGGACAGGGACTGACCGAGTCGAATCCCCAGGACAGGGACTGACCGACACCAATCCCCAGGACAGGGACTGACTGACACCAATCCCCAGGACAGAGACTGACCGACACCAATCCCCAGGACAGGGACTGACCGAGTCCAATTCCCAGGACAGGTACTGACCGAGTCCAATCCCCAGGACAGGGACTGACCGACACCAATCCCCAGGACAGGGACTGACCGAGTCCAATCCCCAGGACAGGGACTGACCCACACCAATCCCCAGGACAGGGACTGACCGACACCACTCCCCAGGACAGGGACTGACCGACACCAATCCACAGGACAGAGACTGACCGACACCAATCCCCAGGACAGGGACTGACCGAGTCCAATCCCCAGGACAGAGACTGACCGACACCACTCCCCAGGACAGGGACTGACCGATTCCAATCCCCAGGACAGGGACTGACCGAGTCCAATCCCCAGGACAGGGACTGACCGACACCAATCCCCAGGACAGGGACTGACCGACACCAATCGCCAGGACAGGGACTGACCGACACCAATCCTCAGGACAGGGACTGACCGACACCAATCCCCAGGACAGAGACTGACCGAGTCCATTCCCCAGGACAGGGACTGACCGACACCAATCCCCAGGACAGGGACTGACCGACACCAATCCCCAGGACAGGGACTGACTGATACCAATCCCCAGGACAGGGACTGACCGACACCAATCCCCAGGACAGGGACTGACTGACACCAATCCCCAGGACAGGGACTGACCGACACCAATCCCCAGGACAGGGACTGACCGAGTCCAATCCCCAGGACAGGGACTGACCGACACCATTCCCCAGGACAGGGACTGACCGACACCAATCCCCAGGACTGGGACTGACTGACCCCAATCCCCAGGACAGGGGCTGACCAACACCAATCCCCAGGACAGGGACTGACCGAGTCCAATCCCCAGGACAGGGACTGACTGACACCAGTCCCCAGGACAGGGACTGACCGAGTCCAATCCCCAGGACAGGGACTGACTGACACCAGTCCCCAGGACAGGGACTGACCGAGTCCAATCCCCAGGACAGGGAGTGACCGATACCAATCCCCAGGACAGGGACTGACCGTGTCCATTACCCAGGACAGGGACTGACCGATTCCAATCCCCAGGACAGGGACTGACCGAGTCCAATCCCCAGGACAGGGACTGACCGTGCCCATTACCCAGGACAGGGACTGACCGAGTCCAATCCCCAGGACAGGGACTGACTGACACCACTCCCCAGGACAGAGACTGACCGAGTCAATCACCAGGACAGGGACTGACCAAGTCCAATCCCCAGGAAAGGGACTGACCAACACCACTCCCTAGGACAGGGACTGACCGAGTCCAATCCCCAGGACAGGGACTGACCGACACCAATCCCCAGGACAGGGACTGACCGAAACCAATCCCCAGGACAGGTAGTGACCGAGTCCAAGCCCCAGGACAGGGACTGACCGACACCAATCACCGGGACAGGAACTGACCGAAACCAATCCGCAGGACAGGGACTGACTGACACCAATCCCCAGGACAGGGACTGACCGAGTCCAATCCCCAGGACAGGTAGTGACCGACACCAATCCCCAGGACAGGGACTGACCGACACCAATCCTCAGGAGAGGGATTGACCGAGTCCAATCCCCAGGACAGGGACTGACCGAGTCCAATCCCCAGGAAAGGGACTGACCGACACCAATCCCCAGGACAGGGACTGAACGACACAAATCCTCAGGACAGAGACTGACCAACACCAATCCCCAGGACAGGGACTGACCGACACCAATCCTCAGGACAGAGACTGACTGACACCAATCCCCAGGACAGGGACTGACCGAGTCCAATCCCCAGGAAAGGGACTGACCGAGTCCAATCCCCAGGACAGGTAGTGAACGAGCCCAAGCCCCAGGACAGGGACTGACCGACACCAATCCCCAGGACAGGGACAGACCGAAACCAATCCCCAGGACAGGGACTGACCGAGTCCAATCCCCAGGACAGAGACTGACCAACACCACTCCCCAGGACAGGGACTGACCAAGTCCAATACCCAGGACAGGTAGTGACCGAGTCCAATCCCCAGGACAGGGACTGACCGACACCAATTTTCAGGACAGGGACTGACCGACACCAATCCTCAGGACAGGGACTGACCGACACCAATCCCCAGGACAGAGACTGACCGGGTCCATTCCCCAGGACAGGGACTGACCGACACCAATCCCCAGGACAGGGACTGACCAACACCAATCCCCAGGACAGGGACTGACTGACACCAATCCCCAGGACAGGGACTGACCGAGTCCAATCCCCAGGACAGGGACTGACGGACACCAATCCCCAGGACAGGGACTGACTGACACCAATGCCCAGGACAGGGACTGACCGAGTCCAATCCCCAGGACAGGGACTGACTGAGTCCAATCCCCAGGACAGGGACTGACCGACACCATTCCCCAGGACAGGGACTGACCGACACCAATCCCCAGGACTGGGACTGACTGACCCCAAACCCCAGGACAGGGGCTGACCGACACCAATCCCCAGGACAGGGACTGACCGACACCAATCCCCAGGACAGGGACTGACCGAGTCCAATCCCCAGGACAGGGACTGACTGACACCAGTCCCCAGGACAGGGACTGACCGAGTCCAATCCCCAGGACAGGGACTGACCGATACCAATCCCCAGGACACGGACTGACCTTGTCCATTACCCAGGACAGGGACTGACCGAGTCCAATCCGCAGGACAGGGACTGACCGAGTCCAATCCCCAGGACAGGGACTGACCGTTTCCATTACCCAGGACAGGGACTGACCGACACCAATGCCCAGGACAGGGACTGACCGAGTCCAATCCCCAGGACAGGGACTGACTGACACCACTCCCCAGGACAGGGACTGACCGACACCAATGCCTAGGACAGGGACTGAATGAGACCAATCCCCAGGACAGGGACTGACCGACACCAATCCCCAGGTTAGGGACTGACCGACACCAATCCCCAGGACAGGGACTGACCGACACCAATCCCTAGGTCAGGGACAGACCGACACCAATCCCCAGGTTAGGGACTGACCGACACCAATCCCCAGGACAGGGATTGACCGACACCAATCCTCAGGAGAGGGATTGACCGAGTCCAATCCCCAGGACAGGGACTGACCGAGTCCAATCCCCAGGACAGGTAGTGACCGACACCAATCCCCAGGACAGGGATTGACCGACACCAATCCTCAGGAGAGGGATTGACCGAGTCCAATCCCCAGGACAGGGACTGACCGAGTCCAATCCCCAGGAAAGGGACTGACCGACACCAATCCTCAGGACAGAGACTGACCAACACCAATCCCCAGGACAGGGACTGACCGACACCAATCCTCAGGACAGAGACTGTCCGACACCAATTCCCAGGACAGGGACTGACCGAGTCAATCACCAGGACAGGGACTGACCGAGTCCAATCCCCAGGAAAGGGACTGACCGAGTCCAATCCCCAGGACAGGTAGTGAACGAGTCCAAGCCCCAGGACAGGGACTGACCGACACCAATCCCCAGGACAGGGACAGACCGAAAACAATCCCCAGGACAGGGACTGACCGAGTACAATCCCCAGGACAGAGACTGACCGACACCAATCCCCAGGACAGGGACTGACCGACACCAATCCCCAGGACAGGGACTGACTGACACCAATCCCCAGGACAGGGACTGACCGAGTCCAATCCCCAGGACAGGGACTGACGGACACCAATCCCCAGGACAGGGACTGACTGACACCAATCCCCAGGACAGGGACTGACCGAGTCAATCCCCAGGACAGGGACTGACCGACACCATTCCCCAGGACAGGGACTGACTGACACCAATCCCCAGGACAGGGACTGACCGAGTCCAATCCCCAGGACAGGTAGTGCCCGACACCAATCCCCAGGACAGGGACTGACCGACACCAATCCTCAGGAGAGGGATTGACCGAGTCCAATCCCCAGGACAGGGACTGACCGAGTCCAATCCCCAGGAAAGGGACTGACCGACACCAATCCCCAGGACAGGGACTGACCGACACCAATCCTCAGGACAGAGACTGACCAACACCAATCCCCAGGACAGGGACTGACCGACACCAATCGTCAGGACAGAGACTGACCGACACCAATCCCCAGGACAGGGACAGACCGAGTCAATCACCAGGACAGGGACTGACCGAGTCCAATCCCCAGGAAAGGGACTGACCGACACCAATCCCCAGGACAGGGACAGACCGAAACCAATCCCCAGGACAGGGACTGACCGAGTCCAATCCCCAGGACAGAGACTGACCGACACCACTCCCCAGGACAGGGACTGACCGAGTCCAATCCCCAGGACAGGTAGTGACCGAGTCCAATCCCCAGGACAGGGACTGACCGACACCAATCCCCAGGACAGGGACTGACCGACACCAATCCTCAGGACAGGGACTGACCGAGTCCAATCCCCACGACAGGGACTGACCGACACAAATCCCCAGGACAGAGACTGACCGAGTCCAATCCTCAGGACAGGGACTGACCGACACAAATCCCCAGGACAGGGACTGACTGACACCAATCCCCAGGACAGGGACTGACCGAGTCCAATCCCCAGGAAAGGGACTGACCGAGACCAATCCCCAGGACAGGGACTGACCGACACCAATCCCCAGGACAGGGACTGACGAGTCAATCCCCAGGACAGGGACTGACCGACACCAATCCGCAGGACAGGGAATGACCGATTCCAATCCCCAGGACAGGGACTGACCGAGTCAATCCCCAGGACAGGGACTGACCGACACCAATCCCCAGTAGAGTGACTGACCGACACCAATCCCCAGGACAGGGACTGACCGAGTCCAATCCCCAGGACAGGGACTGACCGACACCAATCCCCAGGACAGGGACTGACCGAGTTCAATCCCCAGGACAGGGACTGACCGACACCAATCCCCAGGACAGGGACTGACTGACACCAATCCCCAGGACAGGGACTGACCGACACCAATCCCCAGGACAGGGACTGACCGAGTCCAATCCCCAGGACAGGGACTGACCGACACCATTCCCCAGGACAGGGACTGACCGACACCAATCCCTAGGACTGGGACTGACTGACCCCAATCCCCAGGACAGGGGCTGACCGACACCAATCCCCAGGACAGGGACTGACCGACACCAATCCCCAGGACAGGGACTGACCGAGTCCAATCCCCAGGACAGGGACTGACTGACACCAGTCCCCAGGACAGGGACTGACCGAGTCCAATCCCCAGGACAGGGACTGACCGATACCAATCCCCAGGACACGGACTGACCTTGTCCATTACCCAGGACAGGGACTGACCGAGTCCAATCCGCAGGACAGGGACTGACCGAGTCCAATCCCCAGGACAGGGACTGACCGTGTCCATTACCCAGGACAGGGACTGACTGACACCAATCCCCAGGACAGGGACTGACCGACACCAATGCCTAGGACAGGGACTGAACGACACCAATCCCCAGGACAGGGACTGACCGACACCAATCCCCAGGATAGGGACTGACAGACACCAATCCCCAGGACAGGGACTGACCGACACCAATCCCTAGGTCAGGGACAGACCGACACCAATCCCCAGGACAGGGACTGACCGACACCAATCCCCAGGATAGGGACTGACCGACACCAATCCCCAGGACAGGGACTGACCATCACCAATCCCTAGGACAGGGACTGACCGACACCAATCCCCAGGACAGAGACTGAACGAGTCAATCCCCAGGACTGGGACTGACCGACACCAATCCCCAGGACAGAGATTGACCGAGTCAATCACCAGGACAGGGACTGACCAAGTCCAATCCCCAGGAAAGGGACTGACCAACACCACTCCCTAGGACAGGGACTGACCGAGTCCAATCCCCAGGACAGGGACTGACCGACACCAATCCCCAGGACAGGGACTGACCGAAACCAATCCCCAGGACAGGTAGTGACCGAGTCCAAGCCCCAGGACAGGGACTGACCGACACCAATCACCAGGACAGGAACTGACCGAAACCAATCCGCAGGACAGGGACTGACCGAGTCCAATCCCCAGGACATGGACTAACCGAGTCCAATCCCCAGGACAGCGACTGACCGACACCAATCCCCAGGACAGGGACTGACTGACACCAATCCCCAGGACAGGGACTGACCGAGTCCAATCCCCAGGACAGGTAGTGACCGACACCAATCCCCAGGACAGGGACTGACCGACACCAATCCTCAGGAGAGGCATTGACCGAGTCCAATCCCCAGGACAGGGACTGACAGAGTCCAATCCCCAGGAAAGGGACTGACCGACACCAATCCCCAGGACAGGGACTGACCGACACCAATCCTCAGGACAGAGACTGACCAACACCAATCCCCAGGACAGGGACTGACCGACACCAATCGTCAGGACAGAGACTGACCGACACCAATCCCCAGGACAGGGACAGACCGAGTCAATCACCAGGACAGGGACTGACCGAGTCCAATCCCCAGGAAAGGGACTGACCGAGTCCAATCCCCAGGACAGGTAGTGAACGAGTCCAAGCCCCAGGACAGGGACTGACCGACACCAATCCCCAGGACAGGGACAGACCGAAACCAATCCCCAGGACAGGGACTGACCGAGTCCAATCCCCAGGACAGAGACTGACCGACACCACTCCCCAGGACAGGGACTGACCGAGTCCAATCCCCAGGACAGGTAGTGACCGAGTCCAATCCCCAGGACAGGGACTGACCGACACCAATCCCCAGGACAGGGACTGACCGACACCAATCCTCAGGACAGGGACTGACCGAGTCCAATCCCCACGACAGGGACTGACCGACACAAATCAGCAGGACAGAGACTGACCGAGTCCAATCCTCAGGACAGGGACTGACCGAGTCCAATCCCCACGACAGGGACTGACCGAGTCCAATCCCCAGGAAAGGGACTGACCGACACCAATCCCCAGGACAGGGACTGACCGATACCAATCCTCAGGACAGAGACTGACCAACACCAATCCCCAGGACAGGGACTGACCGACACCAATCGTCAGGACAGAGACTGACCGACACCAATCCCCAGGACAGGGACAGACCGAGTCAATCACCAGGACAGGGACTGACCGAGTCCAATCCCCAGGAAAGGGACTGACCGAGTCCAATCCCCAGGACAGGTAGTGAACGAGTCCAAGCCCCAGGACAGGGACTGACCGACACCAATCCCCAGGACAGGGACAGACCGAAACCAATCCCCAGGACAGGGACTGACCGAGTCCAATCCCCAGGACAGAGACTGACCGACACCACTCCCCAGGACAGGGACTGACCGAGTCCAATCCCCAGGACAGGTAGTGACCGAGTCCAATCCCCAGGACAGGGACTGACCGACACCAATCCCCAGGACAGGGACTGACCGACACCAATCCTCAGGACAGGGACTGACCGAGTCCAATCCCCACGACAGGGACTGACCGACACAAATCCCCAGGACAGAGACTGACCGAGTCCAATCCTCAGGACAGGGACTGACCGACACAAATCCCCAGGACAGGGACTGACTGACACCAATCCCCAGGACAGGGACTGACCGAGTCCAATCCCCAGGAAAGGGACTGACCGAGACCAATCCCCAGGACAGGGACTGACCGACACCAATCCCCAGGACAGGGACTGACGAGTCAATCCCCAGGACAGGGACTGACCGACACCAATCCGCAGGACAGGGAATGACCGATTCCAATCCCCAGGACAGGGACTGACCGAGTCAATCCCCAGGACAGGGACTGACCGACACCAATCCCCAGTACAGTGACTGACCGACACCAATCCCCAGGACAGGGACTGACCGAGTCCAATCCCCAGGACAGGGACTGACCGACACCAATCCCCAGGACAGGGACTGACCGAGTTCAATCCCCAGGACAGGGACTGACCGACACCAATCCCCAGGACAGGGACTGACTGACACCAATCCCCAGGACAGGGACTGACCGACACCAATCCCCAGGACAGGGACTGACCGAGTCCAATCCCCAGGACAGGGACTGACCGACACCATTCCCCAGGACAGGGACTGACCGACACCAATCCCTAGGACTGGGACTGACTGACCCCAATCCCCAGGACAGGGGCTGACCGACACCAATCCCCAGGACAGGGACTGACCGACACCAATCCCCAGGACAGGGACTGACCGAGTCCAATCCCCAGGACAGGGACTGACTGATACCAGTCCCCAGGACAGGGACTGACCGAGTCCAATCCCCAGGACAGGGACTGACCGATACCAATCCCCAGGACACGGACTGACCTTGTCCATTACCCAGGACAGGGACTGACCGAGTCCAATCCGCAGGACAGGGACTGACCGAGTCCAATCCCCAGGACAGGGACTGACCGTGTCCATTACCCAGGACAGGGACTGACTGACACCAATCCCCAGGACAGGGACTGACCGACACCAATGCCTAGGACAGGGACTGAACGACACCAATCCCCAGGACAGGGACTGACCGACACCAATCCCCAGGATAGGGACTGACAGACACCAATCCCCAGGACAGGGACTGACCGACACCAATCCCTAGGTCAGGGACAGACCGACACCAATCCCCAGGACAGGGACTGACCGACACCAATCCCCAGGATAGGGACTGACCGACACCAATCCCCAGGACAGGGACTGACCATCACCAATCCCTAGGACAGGGACTGACCGACACCAATCCCCAGGACAGAGACTGAACGAGTCAATCCCCAGGACTGGGACTGACCGACACCAATCCCCAGGACAGAGATTGACCGAGTCAATCACCAGGACAGGGACTGACCAAGTCCAATCCCCAGGAAAGGGACTGACCAACACCACTCCCTAGGACAGGGACTGACCGAGTCCAATCCCCAGGACAGGGACTGACCGACACCAATCCCCAGGACAGGGACTGACCGAAACCAATCCCCAGGACAGGTAGTGACCGAGTCCAAGCCCCAGGACAGGGACTGATCGAGTCCAATCCCCAGGGATTGGACTGACCGACACCAATCCCCAGGACAGAGACTGACCGATTCCAATCCCCAGGACCGGGACTGACTGACACCAATCCCCAGGACAGGGACTGACCGAGTCCAATCCCCACGACAGGGACTGACCGACACCAATCCCCAGGACAGGGACTGACCGAGTCCAATCCCCAGGACAGGGACTGACCGAGACCAATCCCCAGGACAGAAACTGACCGAGTTCAATCCCCAGGACAGAGACTGACCGACACCAATCCCCAGGACAGAGACTGACCGAGTTCAATCCCCAGGACAGAGACTGACCGACACCAATCCCCAGGACAGGGACTGACCGAGTCCAATCCCCAGGACAGGGACTGACTGACACCAATCCCCAGGACAGGGACTGACCGACACCAATCCCCAGGACAGGGACTGACCGAGTCCAATCCCCAGGACAGGGACTGACCGACACCAATCCCCAGGACAGGGACTGACCGAGTCCAATCCCCAGGACAGGGACTGACCGAGTCCAATCCCCAGGACAGGGACTGACCGACACCAATCCCCAGTACAGGGACTGACCGACACCAATCCCCAGGACAGGGAGTGACTGAGTCCAATCCCCAGGACAGGGACTGACCGACACCAATCCCCAGGACAGAGACTGACCGAGTCCAATCCCCAGGACAGGGACAGACCGTCACCAATCCCCAGGACAGGGACTGACCGACACCAATCCCCAGGACAGGGACTGACCGACACCAATCTCCGGGAGAGAGACTGACCGACACCAATCCTCAGGACAGAGACTGACCGACACCACTCCCCAGGACAGGGACTGACCGACACCAATCCTCAGGACAGAGACTGACCGACACCAATCCTCAGGACAGAGACTGACCGACACCAATCAACAGGACAGGGACTGACCAAGTCCATTCCCCAGGACAGGGACAGACCGACACCAATCCCCAGGACAGGGACAGACCGACACCAATTCCCAGGACAGGGACTTACCGACACCAATCCCCAGGACAGGGACTGACCGAGTCCAATCCCCAGGACAGGGACTGACCGACACCAATCCCCAGGACAGGGACTGACCGACACCAATCCCCAGGACAGGGACTGACCAAGTCCAATCCCCAGGACAGGGACTGACCGACACCAATCCCCAGAACAGGGACTGACCGACACCAATCTCCAGGACAGGGACTGATCGACATCAATCCCCAGAACAGGGACTGACCGACACCAATCCCCAGGACAGGGACTGACCGAGTCCAATCCCCAGGACAGGAACTGACCAACACCAATCCCCAGGACAGGGACGGACCGACATCAATCCCCAGGACAGGGACGGACCGACACCAATCCCCAGGACAGTGACTGACCGACACCAATCTCCAGGACAGGGACTGACCGACATCAATCCCCAGGACAGGGACTGACCGACACCAATCCCCAGGACAGGGAGTGACCAAGTCCAATCCCCAGGACAGGGACTGACCGACATCAATCCCCAGGACAGGGACTGATCGACACCAATCCCCAGGACAGGGACTGACCGACATCAATCCCCAGGACAGGGACTGACCGACACCAATCCCCAGGACAGGGAGTGACCAAGTCCAATCCCCAGGACAGGGACTGACCGACATCAATCCCCAGGACAGGGACTGATCGACACCAATCCCCAGGACAGGGACTGACCGACATCAATCCCCAGGACAGGGACTGACCGACACCAATCCCCAGGACAGGGACTGACCGACACAAATCCCCAGGACAGGGACTGACCGAGTCCAATCCCCAGGACAGAGACTGACCGACACCAATCCCCAGGACAGGGACTGACCGACACCAATCCCCAGGACAGGGACAGACCGAGTCCAATCCCCAGGACAGGGACTGACCGACACCAATCCCCAGGACAGGGACTGACCGAGTCCAGTCCCCAGGACAGAGACTGACACCAATCCCCAGGACAGGGACTGACCAAGTCCAACCCCCAGGACAGGGATGGACCGACACCAATCCCCAGGAGAGGTAGTGACCGAGTCCAATCCCCAGGACAGGTAGTGACCGACAACAATCCCCAGGACAGGGACTGACCGACACCAATCCCCAGGTCAAGGACTGACCGACACCAATCTCCAGGACAGGGACTGACCGACAACAATCCCCAGGACAGGGAGTGACCGAGTCCAATCCCCAGGACAGGGACTGACCGACACCAATCCCCAGGACAGGGACTGACCGAGTCCAATCCCCAGGACAGGGACTGACTGACACCAATCCCCAGGACAGGGACTGACCGAGTCCAATCCCCAGGACAGGGATTGACCGACACCAATCCCCAGGACAGGGACTGACCGACACCAATCCCCAGGACAGAGACTGACTGACACCAATCCCCAGGAGACGGACTGATGGACACCAATCCCCAGGACAGTGACTGACTGAGTCCAATCCCCAGGACAGGGACTGACCGACACCAATTCCCAGGACATGGACTGACCGAATCCAATCCCCAGGACAGGGACTGACCGACACCAATCCCCAGGACAGAGATTGATTGAGTCCAATTCCCAGGACAGAGACTGACCGACACCAATCCCCAGGACAGGGACTGTCCGAGTCTAATCCCCAGGACAGGGACTGACCGACACCAATCCCCAGGACAGGGACTGACCGGCCCCAATCCCCAGGACAGGGACTGACCGACACCAATCCCCAGGAGATGGACTGATGGACACCAATCCCCAGGACAGTGACTGACCGAGTCCAATCCTCAGGACAGGGACTGACCGACACCAATTCCCAGGACATGGACTGACCGACACCAATCCCCAGGACAGAGATTGATCGAGTCCAATCCCCAGGACAGGGACTGACCGAATCCAATCCCCAGGACAGGGACTGACCGACACCAATCCCCAGGACAGAGATTGATCGAGTCCAATTCCCAGGACAGAAACTGATCGAGACCAATTCCCAGGACAGGGACTGACCAACACCAATCCCCAGGACAGGGACTGACCGACACCAATCCCCAGGACAGGGACTGACTGACACCAATCCCCAGGACAGGGACTGACCGAGTCCAATCCTCAGGACAGGGACTGACCGACACCAATCCCCAGGACAGGGACTGACCGAGTCCAATCCGCAGGACAGGGACTGACCGACACCGATCCCCAGGACAGGGACTGACCGAGTCCAATCCCCAGGACAGGGACTGACCGACACCGATCCCCAGGACAGGGACTGACCGAGTCCATTCCCCAGGACAGGGACTGACCGACACCAATCCCCAGGACAGGGACTGACCGAGTCCAATCCCCAGGACAGTGACTGACCGACACCGAACCCCAGGACAGGGACTGACCGAGTCCAATCCCCAGGACAGGGACTGACCGAGTCCAACCCACAGGACAGGGATTGACCGACACCAATCCCCAGGAGAGGTAGTGACCGAGTCCAATCCCCAGGACAGGGACTGACCAAGTCCAATCCCCAGGACAGGGACTGACCGACACCAATCCTCAGAACAAGGACTCACCGACACCAATCCCCAGGACAGGGACTGACCGACACCAATCCCCAGGACAGAGACTGACCGACACCAATCCCCAGGACAGGGACTGACCGAGTCCAATCCCCAGGACAGGGACTGACTGAGTCCAATCCCCAGGACAGGAACTGACCAACACCAATCCCCAGGACAGGGACTGACCGACACCAATCCCCAGGACAGGGACTGACCGAGTCCAATCCCCAGGACAGGGACTGACCGACACCAATCCCCAGGACAGTGACTGACCGACACTAATCCCCAGGACAGGGACTGACCGACACCAATTCCCAGGACAGGGACTGACCGACACTAATCCGCAGGACAGGGAGTGATCGACACCAATCCCCAGGACAGTGACTGACTGACACTAATCCCCAGGACAGGGACTGACCGACACCAATTCCCAGGACAGGGACTGACCGACACTAATCCCCAGGACAGGGACTGACCGTCACCACTCCCCAGGACAGAGACTGACCGACACCAATCCCCAGGAGAGGGACTGACCGACACCAATCCCCAGGACAGGGACTGACCGATTCCAATCCCCAGGACAGGGATTGACCGAGTCCAATCCCCAGGACAGGGACTGACCGAGTCCAATCCCCAGGACAGGGACTGACCGACACCAATCCCCAGGACAGGGACTAAACGACGTCAATCCCCAGGACAGGGACTGACCGACACCAATCCCCAGGACAGGGACTAAACGACGTCAATCCCCAGGACAGGGACTGACCGACACCACTCCCCAGGACAGAGACTGACCGAGTCCAATCCCCAGGACGGGGACTGACTGACACCAATCCCCAGGACAGGGACTGACCGACACCAATCCCCAGGACAGGGACTGACCGACACCACTCCCCAGGACAGAGACTGACCGAGTCCAATCCCCAGGACGGGGACTGACTGACACCAATCCCCAGGACAGGGACTGACCGAGTCCAATCCCCAGGACAGGGACTGACCGACACCAATCCCCAGGACAGGGACTGACCGACACAAATCCCCAGGACAGGGACTGACCGAGTCCAATCCCCAGGACAGAGACTGACCGACACCAATCCCCAGGACAGGTAGTGACCGACACCAATCCCCAGGACAGGGACTGACCGACACCAATCCCCAGGACAGGGACAGACCGAGTCCAATCCCCAGGACAGGGACTGACCGACACCAATCCCCAGGACAGGGACTGACCGAGTCCAATCCCCAGGACAGAGACTGACACCAATCCCCAGGACAGGGACTGACCAAGTCCAACCCCCAGGACAGGGATGGACCGACACCAATCCCCAGGAGAGGTAGTGACCGAGTCCAATCCCCAGGACAGGTAGTGACCGACAACAATCCCCAGGACAGGGACTGACCGACACCAATCCCCAGGTCAAGGACTGACCGACACCAATCTCCAGGACAGGGACTGACCGACAACAATCCCCAGGACAGGGAGTGACCGAGTCCAATCCCCAGGACAGGGACTGACCGACACCAATCCCCAGGACAGGGACTGACCGAGTCCAATCCCCAGGACAGGGACTGACTGACACCAATCCCCAGGACAGGGACTGACCGAGTCCAATCCCCAGGACAGGGATTGACCGACACCAATCCCCAGGACAGGGACTGACCGACACCAATCCCCAGGACAGAGACTGACTGACACCAATCCCCAGGAGACGGACTGATGGACACCAATCCCCAGGACAGTGACTGACTGAGTCCAATCCCCAGGACAGGGACTGACCGACACCAATTCCCAGGACATGGACTGACCGAATCCAATCCCCAGGACAGGGACTGACCGACACCAATCCCCAGGACAGAGATTGATTGAGTCCAATTCCCAGGACAGAGACTGACCGACACCAATCCCCAGGACAGGGACTGTCCGAGTCTAATCCCCAGGACAGGGACTGACCGACACCAATCCCCAGGACAGGGACTGACCGGCCCCAATCCCCAGGACAGGGACTGACCGACACCAATCCCCAGGAGACGGACTGATGGACACCAATCCCCAGGACAGTGACTGACCGAGTCCAATCCTCAGGACAGGGACTGACCGACACCAATTCCCAGGACATGGACTGACCGACACCAATCCCCAGGACAGAGATTGATCGAGTCCAATCCCCAGGACAGGGACTGACCGAATCCAATCCCCAGGAAAGGGACTGACCGACACCAATCCCCAGGACAGAGATTGATCGAGTCCAATTCCCAGGACAGAAACTGATCGAGACCAATTCCCAGGACAGGGACTGACCAACACCAATCCCCAGGACAGGGACTGACCGACACCGAACCCCAGGACAGGGACTGACCGATTCCAATCCCCAGGACAGGGATTGACCGAGTCCAATCCCCAGGACAGGGACTGACCGAGTCCAATCCCCAGGACAGGGACTGACCGACATCAATCCCCAGGACAGGGACTAAACGACGTCAATCCCCAGGACAGGGACTGACCGACACCAATCCCCAGGACAGAGACTGACCGAGTCCAATCCCCAGGACAGGGACTGACCGACACCACTCCCCAGGACAGAGACTGACCGAGTCCAATCCCCAGGACGGGGATTGACTGACACCAATCCCCAGGACAGGGACTGACCGACACCAATCCCCAGGACAGGGACTGACCGAGTCCAATCCCCAGGACAGGGACTGACCGACACCAATCCCCAGGACAGGGACTGACCGACACAAATCCCCAGGACAGGGACTGACTGAGTCCAATCCCCAGGACAGAGACTGACCGACACCAATCCCCAGGACAGGTAGTGACCGACACCAATCCCCAGGACAGGGACTGACCGACACCAATCCCCAGGACAGGGACAGACCGAGTCCAATCCCCAGGACAGGGACTGACCGACACCAATCCCCAGGACAGGGACTGACCGAGTCCAATCCCCAGGACAGGGACTGACCGACACCGATCCCCAGGACAGGGACTGACCGAGTCCAATCCCCAGGACAGGGAGTGACCGACACCAATCCCCAGGACAGGTAGTGACCGACACCAATCCCCAGGACAGGGACTGACCGACACCAATCCCCAGGACAGGGACAGACCGAGTCCAATCCCCAGGACTGGGACTGACCGACACCAATCCCCAGGACAGGGACTGACCGAGTCCAATCCCCAGGACAGGGACTGACCGACACCGATCCCCAGGACAGGGACTGACCGAGTCCAATCCCCAGGACAGGGAGTGACCGACACCAATCCCCAGGACAGAGACTGACACCAATCCCCAGGACAGGGACTGACCAAGTCCAACCCCCAGGACAGGGATGGACCGACACCAATCCCCAGGAGAGGTAGTGACCGAGTCCAATCCCCAGGACAGGTAGTGACCGACAACAATCCCCAGGACAGGGACTGACCGACACCAATCCCCAGGTCAAGGACTGACCGACACCAATCTCCAGGACAGGGACTGACCGACAACAATCCCCAGGACAGGGAGTGACCGAGTCCAATCCCCAGGACAGGGACTGACCGACACCAATCCCCAGGACAGGGACTGACCGAGTCCAATCCCCAGGACAGGGACTGACTGACACCAATCCCCAGGACAGGGACTGACCGAGTCCAATCCCCAGGACAGGGATTGACCGACACCAATCCCCAGGACAGGGACTGACCGACACCTATCCCCAGGACAGAGACTGACCGAGTCCAATCCCCAGGACAGGGACTGACCGGCCCCAATCCCCAGGACAGGGACTGACCGACACCAATCCCCAGGAGACGGACTGATGGACACCAATCCCCAGGACAGTGACTGACTGAGTCCAATCCCCAGGACAGGGACTGACCGACACCAATTCCCAGGACATGGACTGACCGAGTCCAATCCCCAGGACAGGGACCGACCGAGTCCATTCCCCAGGACAGGGACTGACCGCCATCCATCCCCAGGACAGGGACTGACCGATTCCAATCCCCAGGACAGGGATTGACCGAGTCCAATCCCCAGGACAGGGACTGACCGAGTCCAATCCCCAGGACAGGGACTGACCGACACCAATCCCCAGGACAGGGACCGACACCAATCCCCAGGACAGAGACTGACCGACACCAATCCTCAGCACAGAGACTGACCGACACCACTCCCCAGGACAGGGACTGACCGACACCATTCCCCAGGACAGGGACTGACCGACACCAATCAACAGGACATGGACTGACCGACATCAATACCCAGGACAGGGACTGACCGATTCCAATCCCCAGGACAGGGACTGACCGACACCAATCCCTAGGACAGAGACTGACCGAGTCCAATCCCCAGGACGGGGACTGACTGACACCAATCCCCAGGACAGGGACTGACCGACACCAATCCCCAGGACAGGGACTGACCGAGTCCAATCCCCAGGACAGGGACTGACCGACACCAATCCCCAGGACAGGGACTGACCGACACAAATCCCCAGGACAGGGACTGACTGAGTCCAATCCCCAGGACAGAGACTGACCGACACCAATCCCCAGGACAGGTAGTGACCGACACCAATCCCCAGGACAGGGACTGACCGACACCAATCCCCAGGACAGGGACAGACCGAGTCCAATCCCCAGGACAGGGACTGACCGACACCAATCCCCAGGACAGGGACTGACCGACACCAATCCCCAGGACAGGGACTGTCCGAGTCTAATCCCCAGGACAGGGACTGACCGACACCAATCCCCAGGACAGGGACTGACCGGCCCCAATCCCCAGGACAGGGACTGACCGACACCAATCCCCAGGAGACGGACTGATGGACACCAATCCCCAGGACAGTGACTGACCGAGTCCAATCCTCAGGACAGGGACTGACCGACACCAATTCCCAGGACATGGACTGACTGAGTCCAATCCCCAGGACAGGGACCGACCGAGTCCATTCCCCAGGACAGGGACTGACCGCCATCCATCCCCAGGACAGGGACTGACCGACACCAATCCCCAGGACAGAGATTGATCGAGTCCAATTCCCAGGACAGAAACTGATCGAACCAATTCCCAGGACAGGGACTGACCAACACCAATCCCCAGGACAGGGACTGACCGACACCGAACCCCAGGATGGGGACTGACCGAGTCCAATCTCCAGGATAAAGACTGACCGACATCAATACCCAGGACAGGGACTGACCGATTCCAATCCCCAGGACAGGGATTGACCGAGTCCAATCCCCAGGACAGGGACTGACCGAGTCCAATCCCCAGGACAGGGATTGACCGACACCAATCCCCAGGACAGGGACTGACCGACACCAATCCCCAGGACAGAGACTGACCGACACCAATCCCCAGGAGACGGACTGATGGACACCAATCCCCAGGACAGTGACTGACTGAGTCCAATCCCCAGGACAGGGACTGACCGACACCAATTCCCAGGACATGGACTGACCGAATCCAATCCCCAGGACAGGGACTGACCGACACCAATCCCCAGGACAGAGATTGATTGAGTCCAATTCCCAGGACAGAGACTGACCGACACCAATCCCCAGGACAGGGACTGTCCGAGTCCAATCCCCAGGACAGGGACTGACCGACACCAATCCCCAGGACAGGGACTGACCGGCCCCAATCCCCAGGACAGGGACTGACCGACACCAATCCCCAGGAGACGGACTGATGGACACCAATCCCCAGGACAGTGACTGACCGAGTCCAATCCTCAGGACAGGGACTGACCGACACCAATTCCCAGGACATGGACTGACTGAGTCCAATCCCCAGGACAGGGACCGACCGAGTCCATTCCCCAGGACAGGGATTGACCGAGTCCAATCCCCAGGACAGGGACTGACCGAATCCAATCCCCAGGACAGGGACTGACCGACACCAATCCCCAGGACAGAGATTGATCGAGTCCAATTCCCAGGACAGAAACTGATCGAGACCAATTCCCAGGACAGGGACTGACCAACACCAATCCCCAGGACAGGGACTGACCGACACCGAACCCCAGGATGGGGACTGACCGAGTCCAATCTCCAGGATAAAGACTGACCGACATCAATACCCAGGACAGGGACTGACCGATTCCAATCCCCAGGACAGGGATTGACCGAGTCCAATCCCCAGGACAGGGACTGACCGAGTCCAATCCCCAGGACAGGGACTGACCGACACCAATCCCCAGGACAGGGACTAAACGACGTCAATCCCCAGGACAGGGACTGACCGACACCAATCCCCAGGACAGAGACTGACCGAGTCCAATCCCCAGGACAGGGACTGACCGACACCACTCCCCAGGACAGAGACTGACCGAGTCCAATCCCCAGGACGGGGACTGACTGACACCAATCCCCAGGACAGGGACTGACCGACACCAATCCCCAGGACAGGGACTGACCGAGTCCAATCCCCAGGACAGGGACTGACCGACACCAATCCCCAGGACAGGGACTGACCGACACAAATCCCCAGGACAGGGACTGACCGAGTCCAATCCCCAGGACAGAGACTGACCGACACCAATCCCCAGGACAGGTAGTGACCGACACCAATCCCCAGGACAGGGACTGACCGACACCAATCCCCAGGACAGGGACAGACCGAGTCCAATCCCCAGGACAGGGACTGACCGACACCAATCCCCAGGACAGAGACTGACCGAGTCCAATCCCCAGGACAGGGACTGACCGACACCGATCCCCAGGACAGGGACTGACCGAGTCCAATCCCCAGGACAGGGAGTGACCGACACCAATCCCCAGGACAGAGACTGACACCAATCCCCAGGACAGGGACTGACCAAGTCCAACCCCCAGGACAGGGATGGACCGACACCAATCCCCAGGACAGGTAGTGACCGACAACAATCCCCAGGACAGGGACTGACCGACACCAATCCCCAGGTCAAGGACTGACCGACACCAATCTCCAGGACAGGGACTGACCGACAACAATCCCCAGGACAGGGAGTGACCGAGTCCAATCCCCAGGACAGGGACTGACCGACACCAATCCCCAGGACAGGGACTGACCGAGTCCAATCCCCAGGACAGGGACTGACTGACACCAATCCCCAGGACAGGGACTGACCGAGTCCAATCCCCAGGACAGGGATTGACCGACACCAATCCCCAGGACAGGGACTGACCGACACCAATCCCCAGGACAGAGACTGACCGAGTCCAATCCCCAGGACAGGGACTGACCGGCCCCAATCCCCAGGACAGGGACTGACCGACACCAATCCCCAGGAGACGGACTGATGGACACCAATCCCCAGGACAGTGACTGACTGAGTCCAATCCCCAGGACAGGGACTGACCGACACCAATTCCCAGGACATGGACTGACCGAGTCCAATCCCCAGGACAGGGACCGACCGAGTCCATTCCCCAGGACAGGGACTGACCGCCATCCATCCCCAGGACAGGGACTGACCGATTCCAATCCCCAGGACAGGGATTGACCGAGTCCAATCCCCAGGACAGGGACTGACCGAGTCCAATCCCCAGGACAGGGACTGACCGACACCAATCCCCAGGACAGGGACCGACACCAATCCCCAGGACAGAGACTGACCGACACCAATCCTCAGCACAGAGACTGACCGACACCACTCCCCAGGACAGGGACTGACCGACACCATTCCCCAGGACAGGGACTGACCGACACCAATCAACAGGACAGGGACTGACCGACATCAATACCCAGGACAGGGACTGACCGATTCCAATCCCCAGGACAGGGACTGACCGACACCAATCCCTAGGACAGAGACTGACCGAGTCCAATCCCCAGGACAGGGACTGACCGAATCCAATCCCCAGGACAGGGACTGACCGACACCAATCCCCAGGACAGAGATTGATCGAGTCCAATTCCCAGGACAGAGACTGACCGACACCAATCCCCAGGACAGGGACTGTCCGAGTCCAATCCCCAGGACAGGGACTGACCGACACCAATCCCCAGGACAGGGACTGACCGGCCCCAATCCCCAGGACAGGGACTGACCGACACCAATCCCCAGGAGACGGACTGATGGACACCAATCCCCAGGACAGTGACTGACCGAGTCCAATCCTCAGGACAGGGACTGACCGACACCAATTCCCAGGACATGGACTGACTGAGTCCAATCCCCAGGACAGGGACCGACCGAGTCCATTCCCCAGGACAGGGACTGACCGCCATCCATCCCCAGGACAGGGACTGACCGATTCCAATCCCCAGGACAGGGATTGACCGAGTCCAATTCCCAGGAAAGGGACTGACCAACACCAATCCCCAGGACAGGGACTGACCGACACCGAACCCCAGGATGGGGACTGACCGAGTCCAATCTCCAGGATAAAGACTGACCGACATCAATACCCAGGACTGGGACTGACCGACACCAATCCCCAGGACAGGGACTGACCGAGTCCAATCCCCAGGACAGGGATTGACCGAGTCCAATCCCCAGGACAGGGATGACCGACACCAATCCCCAGGACAGGGACTAAACGACGTCAATACCCAGGACAGGGACTGACCAACACCAATCCCCACGACAGGGACTGACCGAGTGCAATCCCCAGGACAGGGACTGACCGACACCAATCCCCAGGACAGGGACTGACCGACACCAATCCCCAGGACAGAGACTGACTGAGTCCAATCCCCAGGACAGGGACTGACCGAGTGCAATCCCCAGGACAGGGACTGACCGAGTCCAATCCCCAGGACAGGGACTGACCGACAGCAATCCCCAGGACAGGGACTGACCGAGTCCAATCCCCAGGACAGGGACTGACCGACACCAATCCCCAGGACAGGGACTGACCGAGTCCAATCCCCAGGACAGGGACTGACCGAGTGCAATCCCCAGGACAGGGACTGACCGACACCAATCCCCAGGACAGGGACTGACCGACACCAATCCCCAGGACAGGGACTGAACGAGTGCAATCCCCAGGACAGGGACTGAACGACACCAATCCTCAGGACAGGGACTGACCGACACCAATCCCCAGGACTGGGACTGACCGACACCAATCCCCAGGACAGGGACTAACCGACACCAATCCTCAGGACAGGGACTGACCGACACCAATCTCCACGACAGGGACTGACTGAGTCCAAGCCCCAGGACAGGGACAGACCGAGTCCAATCCCCAGGACAGGGACTGACCGACACCAATCCCCAGGACAGGGACTGACCGACACCAGTCCCCAGGACAGGGACTGACCGAGTCCAATCCCCAGGTCAGGGACTGACCGTCACCAATCCCCAGGACAGGGACTGACCGACACCAATCCTCAGGACAGAGACTGACCAACACCAGTCCCCAGCACAGGGACTGACCGACACCAATCTCCGGGAGAGAGACTGACCGACACCAATCCTCAGGACAGAGACTGACCGACACCACTCCCCAGGACAGGGACTGACCGACACCAATCCTCAGGACAGAGACTGACCGACACCAATCCTAAGCACAGAGACTGACCGATACCACTCCCCAGGACAGGGACTGACCGAGTCCAATCCCCAGGACAGGGACTGACCGACACCAATCCGCAGGACAGGGACTGACCGACACCAATCTCCACGACAGGGACTGACCGAGTCCATTCCCCAGGACAGGGACAGACCGACACCAATCCCCAGGACAGGGACTTACCGACTGCAATCCCCAGGACAGGGACTGACCGAGTCCAATCCCCAGGACAGGGACTGACCGACAGCAATCCCCAGGACAGGGACTGACCGAGCCCAATCCCCAGGACAGAGACTGACTGACACCAATCCCCAGGACAGGGACTGACCGACACCAATCCCCAGGACAGGGACTGACCGAGTCCAATCCCCAGGACAGGGACTGACCGACACCAATCCCCAGGACAGGGACTGACCGAGTGCAATCCCCAGGACAGGGACTGACCGACACCAATCCCCAGGACAGGGACTGACCGACACCAATCCCCAGGACAGGGACTGACCGAGTCTAATCCCCAGGACAGAGACTGACCGACACCAATCCCCAGGACAGTGTCGGACCGACACCAATCCCCAGGACAGAGACTGACTGAGTCCAATCCCCAGGACAGGGACTGACCGACACCATTCCCCAGGACAGGGACTGACCGAGTGCAATCCCCAGGACAGGGACAGAATGACACCAATCCTCAGGACAGGGACTGACCGACACCAATCCCCAGGACAGGGACTGACCGACACCAATCCCCAGGACTGGGACTGAACGACACCAATCCTCAGGACAGGGAATGACCGACACCAATCCCCAGGACAGGGACTGACCGAGTGCAATTCCCAGGACAGGGACTGACCGACACCAATCCCCAGGACAGGGACTGACCGACACCAATCCCCAGGACAGGGACTGACCGACACCAATCCTCAGGACAGGGACTGACCGACACCAATCTCCACGACAGGGACTGACTGAGTCCAAGCCCCAGGACAGGGACTGACCGACACCATTCCCCAGGACAGGGACTGACCGAGTGCAATCCCCAGGACAGGGACAGAATGACACCAATCCTCAGGACAGGGACTGACCGACACCAATCCCCAGGACAGGGACTGACCGACACCAATCCCCAGGACTGGGACTGAACGACACCAATCCTCAGGACAGGGAATGACCGACACCAATCCCCAGGACAGGGACTGACCGAGTGCAATCCCCAGGACAGGGACAGAATGACACCAATCCTCAGGACAGGGACTGACCGACACCGATCCCCAGGACAGGGACTGACCGACAGCACTCCCCAGGACAGGGACTGAACGAGTCCAATTCCCAGGACAGGGACTGTCCGACACCAATCCCCAGGACAGGGACTGACCGAGTCCAAGCCCCAGAACAGAGACTGACCGACACCAATCCCCAGGACAGAGACTGACCGACACCAATCCCCAGGACAGGGACTGAGCGACTCCATTCCCCAGGACAGGGACTGACCGACACCAATCCTCAGGACAGGGACTGACCGAGAGCAATCCCCAGGAAAGGGACTGAATGACACCAATCCTCAGGACAGGGACTGACCGACACCAATCCCCAGGACAGGGACTGACCGACACCAATCCCCAGGACTGGGACTGACCGACACCAATCCTCAAGACAGGGACTGAATGACACCAATCCTCAGGACAGGGACTGACCGACACCGATCCCCAGGACAGGGACTGACCGACACCAATCCCCAGGACTGGGACTGACCGAGACCAATCCCCAGGACAGGGACTGACCGACACCAATCCGCAGGACAGGGACTGACCGACACCAATCTCCACGACAGGGACTGTCCGAGTCCAAGCCCCAGGACAGACACTGACCGACACCAATCCCCAGGACAGGGACTGACCGACACCATTCCCCAGGACAGGGACTGACCGAGTCCACGCCCCAGGACAGGGACTGACCGAGTACATGCCCCAGGACAGGGACTGACCGAGTCCAATCCCCAGGACTGGGACTGACCGACACCAATCCCCAGGACAGGGACTGACCGACACCAATCCCCAGGACAGGGACTGACCGAGTCCAAGCCCCAGAACAGAGACTGACCGACACCAATCCCCAGGACTGGGACTGACCGACACCAATCTCCACGACAGGGACTGAGCGACACCAGTCCCCAGGACAGGGACTGACCGACACCAATCCCCACGACAGGGACTGACCGACACCATTCTCCAGGACAGGGACTGACCGAGTCCAAGCCCCAGGACAGGGACTGACCGAGTCCAAGCCCCAGGACTGGGACTGACTGACACCAACCCCCAGGACAGGGACTGACCGACACCAATTCTCAGGACAGGGACTGACCGACACCAATCCCCAGGACAGGGACTGACCGACACCAATTCTCAGGACAGGGACTGACCGACACCAATCCCCAGGACAGGGACTGGCCGACACCAATTCTCAGGACAGGGACTGACCGAGACCAATTCCCAGGACAAGGACTGACCACCACCAATCCCCAGGACAGGGACTGACCGAGTCAATCCCCAGGACAGGGACTGACCGACACCGATCCCCAGGACAGGGACTGACCGACAGCACTCCCCAGGACAGGGACTGACCGACACCAATCCCCAGGACAGGGACTGACCGAGTCCAAGCCCCAGAACAGAGACTGACCGACACCAATCCCCAGGATAGAGACTGACCGACACCAATCCCCAGGACAGGGACTGAGCGACTCCATTCCCCAGGACAGGGACTGACCGACACCAATCCCCAGGACAGGGACTGACCGAGTGCAATCCCCAGGACAGGGACTGAACGACACCAATCCTCAGGACAGGGACTGACCGACACCAATCCCCAGGACTGGGACTGACCGAGACCAATCCCCAGGACAGGGACTGACCGACACCAATCCTCAGGACAGGGACTGACCGACACCAATCTCCACGACAGGGACTGACTGAGTCCAAGCCCCAGGACAGACACTGACCGACACCAATCCCCAGGACAGGGACTGACCGACACCATTCCCCAGGGCAGGGGCTGACCGAGTCCAAGCCCCAGGACAGGGACTGACCGAGTCCAATCCCCAGGACTGGGACTGACCGACACCAATCCCCAGGACAGGGACTGACCGACACCAATCCCCAGGACAGGCACTGACCGAGTCCAAGCCCCAGAACAGAGACTGACCGACACCAATCCCCAGGACTGGGACTGACCGACACCAATCTCCACAACAGCGACTGAGCGACACCATTCCCCAGGACAGGGACTGACCGACACCAATCCCCAGGACAGGGACTGACCGACACCTTTCCCCAGGACAGGGACTGACCGAGTCCAAGCCCCAGGACAGGGACTGACCGAGTCCAATCCACAGGACTGGGACTGACCGACACCAATCCCCAGGACAGGGACTGACTGACACCAATTCTCAGGACAGGGACTGACCGAGACCAATTCCCAGGACAGGGACTGACCACCACCAATCCCCAGGACAGGGACTGACCGAGTCAATCCCCAGGACAGGGACTGACTGACACCAATCACCAGGACAGGGACTGACCGACACCAATCCTCAGGACAGGGACAAACCGAGACCAATCCCCAGGACAGGGACTGACCGAGTCCAATCCCCAGGACAGGGACTGACCACCACCACTCCCCAGGGCAGGGACTGACCGACACCAATCCCCAGGGCAGGGACTGACCGACACCAATCCTCAGGACAGAGACTGACCGACACCAATCCCCAGGACTGGGACTGACCGAGACCAATCCCCAGGACAGGGACTGACCGACACCAATCCGCAGAACAGGGACTGACCGACACCAATCTCCACGACAGGGACTGACCGAGTCCAAGCCCCAGGACAGACACTGACCGACACCAACCCCCAGGACAGGGACTGACCGACACCATTCCCCAGGACAGGGACTGACCGAGTCCAAGCCCCAGGACAGGGACTGACCGAGTCCAAGCCCCAGGACAGGGACTGACCGAGTCCAATCCCCAGGACTGGGACTGACCGACACCAATCCCCAGGACAGGGACTGACCGACACCAATCCCCAGGACAGGCACTGACCGAGTCCAAGCCCCAGAACAGAGACTGACCGACACCAATCCCCAGGACTGGGACTGACCGACACCAATCTCCACGACAGGGACTGAGCGACACCATTCCCCAGGACAGGGACTGACCGACACCAATCCCCACGACAGGGACTGACCGACACCATTCCCCAGGACAGGGACTGACCGAGTCCAAGCCCCAGGACAGGGACTGACCGAGTCCAAGCCCCAGGACTGGGACTGACTGACACCAACCCCCAGGACAGGGACTGACCGACACCAATTCTCAGGACAGGGACTGACCGACACCAATCCCCAGGACAGGGACTGACCGACACCAATTCTCAGGACAGGGACTGACCGACACCAATCCCCAGGACAGGGACTGGCCGACACCAATTCTCAGGACAGGGACTGACCGAGACCAATTCCCAGGACAGGGACTGATCACCACCAATCCCCAGGACAGGGACTGGCCGAGTCAATCCCCAGGACAGGGACTGACTGACACCGATCCCCAGGACAGGGACTGACCGACAGCACTCCCCAGGACAGGGACTGACCGACACCAATCCCCAGGGCAGGGACTGACCGAGTCCAAGCCCCAGAACAGAGACTGACCGACACCAAGCCCCAGAACAGAGACTGACCGACACCAATCCCCAGGACAGAGACTGACCGACACCAATCCCCAGGACAGGGACTGAGCGACTCCATTCCCCAGGACAGGGACTGACCGACACCAATCCCCAGGACAGGGACTGACCGAGTGCAATCCCCAGGAAAGGGACTGAACGACACCAATCCTCAGGACAGGGACTGACCGACACCAATCCCCAGGACTGGGACTGACCGAGACCAATCCCCAGGACAGGGACTGACCGACACCAATCCCCAGGACAGGGACTGACCGAGTCTAATCCCCAGGACAGAGACTGACCGACACCAATCCCCAGGACAGTGTCGGACCGACACCATTCCCCAGGACAGGGACTGACCGAGTGCAATCCCCAGGACAGGGACAGAATGACACCAATCCTCAGGACAGGGACTGACCGACACCAATCCCCAGGACAGGGACTGACCGACACCAATCCCCAGGACTGGGACTGAACGACACCAATCCTCAGGACAGGGAATGACCGACACCAATCCCCAGGACAGGGACTGACCGAGTGCAATTCCCAGGACAGGGACTGACCGACACCAATCCCCAGGACAGGGACTGACCGACACCAATCCCCAGGACAGGGACTGACCGACACCAATCCTCAGGACAGGGACTGACCGACACCAATCTCCACGACAGGGACTGACTGAGTCCAAGCCCCAGGACAGGGACTGACCGACACCATTCCCCAGGACAGGGACTGACCGAGTGCAATCCCCAGGACAGGGACAGAATGACACCAATCCTCAGGACAGGGACTGACCGACACCAATCCCCAGGACAGGGACTGACCGACACCAATCCCCAGGACTGGGACTGAACGACACCAATCCTCAGGACAGGGAATGACCGACACCAATCCCCAGGACAGGGACTGACCGAGTGCAATCCCCAGGACAGGGACAGAATGACACCAATCCTCAGGACAGGGACTGACCGACACCGATCCCCAGGACAGGGACTGACCGACAGCACTCCCCAGGACAGGGACTGAACGAGTCCAATTCCCAGGACAGGGACTGTCCGACACCAATCCCCAGGACAGGGACTGACCGAGTCCAAGCCCCAGAACAGAGACTGACCGACACCAATCCCCAGGACAGAGACTGACCGACACCAATCCCCAGGACAGGGACTGAGCGACTCCATTCCCCAGGACAGGGACTGACCGACACCAATCCTCAGGACAGGGACTGACCGAGAGCAATCCCCAGGAAAGGGACTGAACGACACCAATCCTCAGGACAGGGACTGACCGACACCAATCCCCAGGACAGGGACTGACCGACACCAATCCCCAGGACTGGGACTGACCGACACCAATCCTCAAGACAGGGACTGAATGACACCAATCCTCAGGACAGGGACTGACCGACACCGATCCCCAGGACAGGGACTGACCGACACCAATCCCCAGGACTGGGACTGACCGAGACCAATCCCCAGGACAGGGACTGACCGACACCAATCCGCAGGACAGGGACTGACCGACACCAATCTCCACGACAGGGACTGTCCGAGTCCAAGCCCCAGGACAGACACTGACCGACACCAATCCCCAGGACAGGGACTGACCGACACCATTCCCCAGGACAGGGACTGACCGAGTCCACGCCCCAGGACAGGGACTGACCGAGTACATGCCCCAGGACAGGGACTGACCGAGTCCAATCCCCAGGACTGGGACTGACCGACACCAATCCCCAGGACAGGGACTGACCGACACCAATCCCCAGGACAGGGACTGACCGAGTCCAAGCCCCAGAACAGAGACTGACCGACACCAATCCCCAGGACTGGGACTGACCGACACCAATCTCCACGACAGGGACTGAGCGACACCAGTCCCCAGGACAGGGACTGACCGACACCAATCCCCACGACAGGGACTGACCGACACCATTCTCCAGGACAGGGACTGACCGAGTCCAAGCCCCAGGACAGGGACTGACCGAGTCCAAGCCCCAGGACTCGGACTGACTGACACCAACCCCCAGGACAGGGACTGACCGACACCAATTCTCAGGACAGGGACTGACCGACACCAATCCCCAGGACAGGGACTGACCGACACCAATTCTCAGGACAGGGACTGACCGACACCAATCCCCAGGACAGGGACTGGCCGACACCAATTCTCAGGACAGGGACTGACCGAGACCAATTCCCAGGACAAGGACTGACCACCACCAATCCCCAGGACAGGGACTGACCGAGTCAATCCCCAGGACAGGGACTGACCGACACCGATCCCCAGGACAGGGACTGACCGACAGCACTCCCCAGGACAGGGACTGACCGACACCAATCCCCAGGACAGGGACTGACCGAGTCCAAGCCCCAGAACAGAGACTGACCGACACCAATCCCCAGGATAGAGACTGACCGACACCAATCCCCAGGACAGGGACTGAGCGACTCCATTCCCCAGGACAGGGACTGACCGACACCAATCCCCAGGACAGGGACTGACCGAGTGCAATCCCCAGGACAGGGACTGAACGACACCAATCCTCAGGACAGGGACTGACCGACACCAATCCCCAGGACTGGGACTGACCGAGACCAATCCCCAGGACAGGGACTGACCGACACCAATCCTCAGGACAGGGACTGACCGACACCAATCTCCACGACAGGGACTGACTGAGTCCAAGCCCCAGGACAGACACTGACCGACACCAATCCCCAGGACAGGGACTGACCGACACCATTCCCCAGGGCAGGGGCTGACCGAGTCCAAGCCCCAGGACAGGGACTGACCGAGTCCAATCCCCAGGACTGGGACTGACCGACACCAATCCCCAGGACAGGGACTGACCGACACCAATCCCCAGGACAGGCACTGACCGAGTCCAAGCCCCAGAACAGAGACTGACCGACACCAATCCCCAGGACTGGGACTGACCGACACCAATCTCCACAACAGCGACTGAGCGACACCATTCCCCAGGACAGGGACTGACCGACACCAATCCCCAGGACAGGGACTGACCGACACCTTTCCCCAGGACAGGGACTGACCGAGTCCAAGCCCCAGGACAGGGACTGACCGAGTCCAATCCACAGGACTGGGACTGACCGACACCAATCCCCAGGACAGGGACTGACTGACACCAATTCTCAGGACAGGGACTGACCGAGACCAATTCCCAGGACAGGGACTGACCACCACCAATCCCCAGGACAGGGACTGACCGAGTCAATCCCCAGGACAGGGACTGACTGACACCAATCACCAGGACAGGGACTGACCGACACCAATCCTCAGGACAGGGACAAACCGAGACCAATCCCCAGGACAGGGACTGACCGAGTCCAATCCCCAGGACAGGGACTGACCACCACCACTCCCCAGGGCAGGGACTGACCGACACCAATCCCCAGGGCAGGGACTGACCGACACCAATCCTCAGGACAGAGACTGACCGACACCAATCCCCAGGACTGGGACTGACCGAGACCAATCCCCAGGACAGGGACTGACCGACACCAATCCGCAGAACAGGGACTGACCGACACCAATCTCCACGACAGGGACTGACCGAGTCCAAGCCCCAGGACAGACACTGACCGACACCAACCCCCAGGACAGGGACTGACCGACACCATTCCCCAGGACAGGGACTGACCGAGTCCAAGCCCCAGGACAGGGACTGACCGAGTCCAAGCCCCAGGACAGGGACTGACCGAGTCCAATCCCCAGGACTGGGACTGACCGACACCAATCCCCAGGACAGGGACTGACCGACACCAATCCCCAGGACAGGCACTGACCGAGTCCAAGCCCCAGAACAGAGACTGACCGACACCAATCCCCAGGACTGGGACTGACCGACACCAATCTCCACGACAGGGACTGAGCGACACCATTCCCCAGGACAGGGACTGACCGACACCAATCCCCACGACAGGGACTGACCGACACCATTCCCCAGGACAGGGACTGACCGAGTCCAAGCCCCAGGACAGGGACTGACCGAGTCCAAGCCCCAGGACTGGGACTGACTGACACCAACCCCCAGGACAGGGACTGACCGACACCAATTCTCAGGACAGGGACTGACCGACACCAATCCCCAGGACAGGGACTGACCGACACCAATTCTCAGGACAGGGACTGACCGACACCAATCCCCAGGACAGGGACTGGCCGACACCAATTCTCAGGACAGGGACTGACCGAGACCAATTCCCAGGACAGGGACTGATCACCACCAATCCCCAGGACAGGGACTGGCCGAGTCAATCCCCAGGACAGGGACTGACTGACACCGATCCCCAGGACAGGGACTGACCGACAGCACTCCCCAGGACAGGGACTGACCGACACCAATCCCCAGGGCAGGGACTGACCGAGTCCAAGCCCCAGAACAGAGACTGACCGACACCAAGCCCCAGAACAGAGACTGACCGACACCAATCCCCAGGACAGAGACTGACCGACACCAATCCCCAGGACAGGGACTGAGCGACTCCATTCCCCAGGACAGGGACTGACCGACACCAATCCCCAGGACAGGGACTGACCGAGTGCAATCCCCAGGAAAGGGACTGAACGACACCAATCCTCAGGACAGGGACTGACCGACACCAATCCCCAGGACTGGGACTGACCGAGACCAATCCCCAGGACAGGGACTGACCGACACCAATCCTCAGGACAGGGACTGACCGACACCAATCTCCACAACAGGGACTGACTGAGTCCAAGCCCCAGGACAGACACTGACCGACACCAATCCCCAGGACAGGGACTGACCGACACCATTCCCCAGGGCAGGGGCTGACCGAGTCCAAGCCCCAGGACAGGGACTGACCGAGTCCAATCCCCAGGACTGGGACTGACCGAGTCCAAGCCCCAGAACAGAGACTGACCGACACCAATCCCCAGGACAGGCACTGACCGACACCAATCTCCACAACAGCGACTGAGCGACACCATTCCCCAGGACAGGGACTGACCGACACCAATCCCCAGGACAGGGACTGACCGACACCTTTCCCCAGGACAGGGACTGACCGAGTCCAAGCCCCAGGACAGGGACTGACCGAGTCCAATCCACAGGACTGGGACTGACCGACACCAATCCCCAGGACAGGGACTGACCAACACCAATCCCCAGGACAGGGACTGACCGACACCAATTCTCAGGACAGGGACTGACCGAGACCAATTGCCAGGACAGGGACTGACCACAACCAATCCCCAGGACATGGACTGACCGAGTCAATCCCCAGGACAGGGACTGACCGACACCAATCACCAGGACAGGGACTGACCGACACCAATCCTCAGGACAGGGACAGACCGAGACCAATCCCCAGGACAGGGACTGACCGAGTCCAATCCCCAGGACAGGGACTGACCACCACCACTCCCCAGGGCAGGGACTGACCGACACCAATCCCCAGGGCAGGGACTGACCGACACCAATCCTCAGGACAGAGACTGACCGACACCAATCCCCAGGACTGGGACTGACCGAGACCAATCCCCAGGACAGGGACTGACCGACACCAATCCGCAGGACAGGGACTGACCGACACCAATCCCCAGGACAGGGACTGACCGAGTCCAAGCCCCAGGACAGACACTGACCGACACAAATCCCCAGGACTGGGACTGACCGACACCAATCTCCACGACAGGGACTGAGCGACACCATTCCCCAGGACAGGGACTGACCGACACCAATCCCCAGGACAGGAACTGACCGACACCATTCCCCAGGACAGGGACTGACCGAGTCCAAGCCCCAGGACAGGGACTGACCGAGTCCAAGCCCCAGGACTGGGACTGACTGACACCAACCCCCAGGACAGGGACTGACCGACACCAATTCTCAGGACAGGGACTGACCGACACCAATCCCCAGGACAGGGACTGACCGACACCAATTATCAGGACAGGGACTGACCGACACCAATCCCCAGGACAGGGACTGGCCGACACCAATTCTCAGGACAGGGACTGACCGAGACCAATTCCCAGGACAGGGACTGACCACCACCAATCCCCAGGACAGGGACTGACCGAGTCAATCCGCAGGACAGGGACTGACCGACACCGATCCCCAGGACAGGGACTGACCGACAGCACTCCCCAGGACAGGGACTGACCGACACCAATCCCCAGGACAGGGACTGACCGAGTCCAAGCCCCAGAACAGAGACTGACCGACACAAATCCCCAGGACAGAGACTGACCGACACCAATCCTCAGGACAGGGACAGACCGAGACCAATCCCCAGGACAGGGACTGACCGAGTCCAATCCCCAGGACAGGGACTGACCACCACCACTCCCCAGGGCAGGGACTGACCGACACCAATCCCCAGGACAGGGACTGACCACCACCAATCCCCAGGGCAGGGACTGACCGAGACCAATCCCCAGGACAGGGACTGACCGCCACCAATCCCCAGGACAGGGTCTGACCGACACCAATCACCAGGACAGGGACTGACCGACACCAATCCCCAGGATAGGGTCTGACTGACAACAATCTCCGGGAGAGAGACTGACCGACACCCATCCCCAGGACAGGGACTGACCGACACCAATCCTCAGGACAGAGACTGACCGACACCAATCCCCAGGACAGGGACTGACCGACACCAATCCTCAGGACAGGGACTGACCGACACCAATCCCCAGGACAGTGACTGACCGACACCAATCCTCAGGACAGAGACTGACCAACACCAATCCCCAGGACAGTGACTGACCGACACCAATCTCCAGGACACGAACAGACCGACACCAATCCCCAGGACAGTGACTGACCGACACCAATCCCCAGGACAGGAACAGACCGACACCAATCCCCAGGACAGGGACTGACCGACAGCAATCCCCAAGACAGTGACTGACCGACACCAATCCCCAGGACAGGGACAGACCGAGTCCAATCCACAGGACAGGGACTGACCAACACCAATCCCCAGGACAGTGACTGACCGACACCAATCAACAGGACAGGGACTGACCGAGTCCATTCCCCAGGACAGGGACTGACCGACACCAATCCCCAGGACAGGGACTGACCGAGTCCAATCCCCAGGACAGTGACAGACCGACACCAATCCCCAGGACAGGGACAGACCGTCACCAATCCCCAGGACAGGGACTGACCAACACCAGTCCCCAGGACAGGGACTGACCGACACCAATCCCCAGGACAGAGACTGACCAACACCAATCCACAGGACAGGGACTGACCGACACCGAACCCCAGGATGGGGACTGACCTAGTCCAATCTCCAGGATAAAGACTGACCGACATCAATACCCAGGACTGGGACTGATCGACACCAATCCCCAGGACAGGGACTGACCGACACCAATCCCCAGGACAGGGACTGACCGACACCGAAACCCAGGATGGGGACTGACCGAGTCCAATCTCCAGGATAAAGACTGACCGACATCAATACCCAGGACAGGGACTGACCGATTCCAATCCCCAGGACAGGGATTGACCGAGTCCAATCCCCAGGACACGGATGACCGACACCAATCCCCAGGACAGGGACTAAACGACGTCAATCCCCAGGACAGGGACTGACCGACACCAATCCCCAGGACAGAGACTGACCGAGTCCAATCCCCAGGACAGGGACTGACCGACACCACTCCCCAGGACAGAGACTGACCGAGTCCAATCCCCAGGACGGGGACTGACTGACACCAATCCCCAGGACAGGGACTGACCGACACCAATCCCCAGGACAGGGACTGACCGACACCACTCCCCAGGACAGGGACTGACCGACACCAATCCCCAGGAGACGGACTGATGGACACCAATCCCCAGGACAGTGACTGACTGAATCCAATCCCCAGGACAGGGACTGACCGACACCAATCCCCAGGACAGGGACAGACCGACACCAATGCCCAGGACAGGGACTGACCGAGTCCAATCCCCAGGACAGGGACTGACCGAGTCCAATCCCCAGGACAGGGAGTGACCGACAGCAATCCCCAGGACAGGGACTGACCGAGTCCAATCCCCAGGACAGGGACTGACCGACACCAATCCCCAGGACAGGGACTGACTGAGTCCAATCCCCAGGACAGGGACTGACCGATTCGAATCCCCAGGTCAGGGACTGACCGACACCAATCCCCAGGACAGGGACTGACCGACACCAATCCCCAGGACAGGGACTGACCGACATCACTCCCCAGGACAGGGACTGGCCGACATTAATCCCCAGGACAGGGACTGACCGACACCACTCCCCAGGACAGAGACTGACCGACACCAATCCCCAGGACAGGGACTGACCGATATCAATCCCCAGGACAGGGACTGACCGATATCAATCCCCAGGACAGTGACTGACTGACACCGATCCCGAGGACAGGGACTGACCGACACCAATCCCCAGGACAGGGACTGACCGACACCACTCCCCAGGACAGGGACTGACCGACACTAATCCCCAGGACAGGGACTGACCGACACCACTCCCCAGGACAGGGACTGACCGACACCAATCCCCAGGACAGAGACTGACCGACACCAATCCCCAGGACAGGGAGTGACCAACACTAATCCCCAGGACAGGGACTGACCGAGTCCAATACCCAAGACAGGGACTGAACGACACCAATCCCCAGGACAGGGACTGACCGACACCAATCTCCAGGACAGGGACTGACCGACACCAATCTCCAGGACAGGGACTGACCGAGTCCAAGCCCCAGGACAGGGACTGACCGAGTCCAAGCCCCAGGACAGGGACAAACCGAGTCCAAGCCCCAGGACAGGGACTGACCGACACCAATCCCCAGGACAGGGACTGACCGACACCAGTCCCCAGGACAGGGACTGACCGAGTCCAATCCCCAGGTAAGGGACAGACCGTCACCAATCCCCAGGACAGGGACTGACCGACACCAATCCTCAGGACAGAGACTGACCAACACCAGTCCCCAGCACAGGGACTGACCGACACCAATCTCCGGGAGAGAGACTGACCGACACCAATCCTCAGGACAGAGACTGACCGACACCACTCCCCAGGACAGGGACTGACCGACACCAATCCTCAGGACAGAGACTGACCGACACCAATCCTCAGCACAGAGACTGACCGACACCACTCCCCAGGACAGGGACGGACCGAGTCCAATCCCCAGGACAGGGACTGACCGACACCAATCCGCAGGACAGGGACTGACCGACACCAATCTCCACGACAGGGACTGACCGAGTCCATTCCCCAGGACAGGGACAGACCGACACCAATCCCCAGGACAGGGACTTACCGACAGCAATCCCCAGGACAGGGACTGACCGAGTCCAATCCCCAGGACAGGGACTGACCGACAGCAATCCCCAGGACAGGGACTGACCGAGCCCAATCCCCAGGACAGAGACTGACCGACACCAATCCCCAGGACAGGGACTGACGGAGTCCAATCCCCAGGACAGGGACTGACCGAGTCCAATCCCCAGGACAGGGACTGACCGACACCAATCCCCAGGACAGGGACTGACCGACACCAATCCCCAGGACAGGGACTGACCGAGTGCAATCCCCAGGACAGGGACTGACCGACACCAATCCCCAGGACAGGGATTGACCGACACCAATCCCCAGGACAGGGACTGAACGAGTGCAATCCCCAGGACAGGGACAGAATGACACCAATCCCCAGGACAGTGTCTGACCGACACCAATCCCCAGGACAGAGACTGACTGAGTCCAATCCCCAGGACAGGGACTGACCGACACCATTCCCCAGGACAGGGACTGACCGAGTGCAATCCCCAGGACAGGGACAGAATGACACCAATCCTCAGGACAGGGACTGACCGACACCAATCCCCAGGACAGGGACTGACCGACACCAATCCCCAGGACTGGGACTGAACGACACCAATCCTCAGGACAGGGAATGACCGACACCAATCCCCAGGACAGGGACTGACCGAGTGCAATCCCCAGGACAGGGACTGACCGACACCAATCCCCAGGACAGGGACTGACCGACACCAATCCCCAGGACAGGGACTGAACGAGTGCAATCCTCAGGACAGGGACAGAATGACACCAATCCCCAGGACAGTGACTGACCGACACCAATCCCCAGGACAGAGACTGACTGAGTCCAATCCCCAGGACAGGGACTGACCGACACCATTCCCCAGGACAGGGACTGACCGAGTGCAATCCCCAGGACAGGGACAGAATGACACCAATCCTCAGGACAGGGACTGACCGACACCAATCCCCAGGACAGGGACTGACCGACACCAATCCCCAGGACTGGGACTGAACGACACCAATCCTCAGGACAGGGAATGACCGACACCAATCCGCAGGACAGGGACTGACCGAGTGCAATCCCCAGGACAGGGACAGAATGACACCAATCCTCAGGACAGGGACTGACCGACACCGATCCCCAGGACAGGGACTGACCGACAGCACTCCCCAGGACAGGGACTGAACGAGTCCAATTCCCAGGACAGGGACTGTCCGACACCAATCCCCAGGACAGGGACTGACCGAGTCCAAGCCCCAGAACAGAGACTGACCGAGACCAATCCCCAGGACAGGGACTGACCGACACCAATCCGCAGGACAGGGACTGACCGACACCAATCTCCACGACAGGGACTGACCGAGTCCAAGCCCCAGGACAGACACTGACCGACACCAATCCCCAGGACAGGGACTGACCGACACCATTCCCCAGGACAGGGACTGACCGAGTCCACGCCCCAGGACAGGGACTGACCGAGTACATGCCCCAGGACAGGGACTGACCGAGTCCAATCCCCAGGACTGGGACTGACCGACACCAATCCCCAGGACAGGGACTGACCGACACCAATCCCCAGGACAGGGACTGACCGAGTCCAAGCCCCAGAACAGAGACTGACCGACACCAATCCCCAGGACTGGGACTGACCGACACCAATCTCCACGACAGGGACTGAGCGACACCATTCCCCAGGACAGGGACTGACCGACACCAATCCCCACGACAGGGACTGACCGACACCATTCTCCAGGACAGGGACTGACCGAGTCCAAGCCCCAGGACAGGGACTGACCGAGTCCAAGCCCCAGGACTGGGACTGACTGACACCAACCCCCAGGACAGGGACTGACCGACACCAATTCTCAGGACAGGGACTGACCGACACCAATCCCCAGGACAGGGACTGACCGACACCAATTCTCAGGACAGGGACTGACCGACACCAATCCCCAGGACAGGGACTGGCCGACACCAATTCTCAGGACAGGGACTGATCGAGACCAATTCCCAGGACAAGGACTGACCACCACCAATCCCCAGGACAGGGACTGACCGAGTCAATCCCCAGGACAGGGACTGACCGACACCGATCCCCAGGACAGGGACTGACCGACAGCACTCCCCAGGACAGGGACTGACCGACACCAATCCCCAGGACAGGGACTGACCGAGTCCAAGCCCCAGAACAGAGTCTGACCGACACCAATCCCCAGGATAGAGACTGACCGACACCAATCCCCAGGACAGGGACTGAGCGACTCCATTCCCCAGGACAGGGACTGACCGACACCAATCCCCAGGACAGGGACTGACCGAGTGCAATCCCCAGGACAGGGACTGAACGACACCAATCCTCAGGACAGGGACTGACCGACACCAATCCCCAGGACTGGGACTGACCGAGACCAATCCCCAGGACAGGGACTGACCGACACCAATCCCCAGGACAGGGATTGACCGACACCAATCCCCAGGACAGGGACTGAACGAGTGCAATCCTCAGGACAGGGACAGAATGACACCAATCCCCAGGACAGGGACTGACCGACACCAATCCCCAGGACAGGGACTGAACGAGTGCAATCCCCAGGACAGGGACAGAATGACACCAATCCCCAGGACAGGGACAGAATGACACCAATCCCCAGGACAGGGACTGACCGACACCAATCCCCAGGACAGGGACTGACCGACACCAATCCCCAGGACAGGGACTGACCGAGTCCAATCCCCAGGACAGGGACTGACCGAGTCCAATCCCCAGGACAGAGACTGACCGACACCAATCCCCAGGACAGGGACTGACCGACACCAATCCCCAGGACAGGGACTGAACGAGTGCAATCCCCAGGACAGGGACAGAATGACACCAAGCCCCAGGACAGAGACTGACCGACACCAATCCCCAGGACAGGGACTGAGCGACACCATTCCCCAGGACAGGGACTGACCGAGTGCAATCCCCAGGACAGGGACAGAATGACACCAATCCTCAGGACAGGGACTGACCGACACCAATCCCCAGGACAGGGACTGACCGACACCGATCCCCAGGACAGGGACTGACCGACACCGATCCCCAGGACAGGAAATGACCGACACCAATCCCCAGGACAGGGACTGACCGACACCAATTCCCAGGACAGGGACTGTCCGACACCAATCCCCAAGACAGGGACTGACCGAGTCCAAGCCCCAGAACAGAGACTGACCGACACCAATCCCCAGGACAGGGACTGACCGACACCAATCCCCAGGACAGGGACTGACCGAGTGCAATCCCCAGGAAAGGGACTGAACGACACCAATCCCCAGGACAGGGACTGAGCGACTCCATTCCCCAGGACAGGGACTGACCGACACCAATCCCCAGGACAGGGACTGACCGAGTGCAATCCCCAGGAAAGGGACTGAACGACACCAATCCTCAGGACAGGGACTGACCGACACCAATCCCCAGGACTGGGACTGACCGAGACCAATCCCCAGGACAGGGACTGAACGATTCCAATCCCCAGGACAGGGACTGACCGACACCAATCCTCAGGACAGAGACTGACCGACACCAATCTCCACGACAGGGACTGACCGAGTCCAAGCCCCAGGACAGACACTGACCGACACCAATCCCCAGGACAGGGACTGACCGACACCATTCCCCAGGACAGGGACTGAACGAGTCCAAGCCCCAGGACTGGGACTGACCGAGTCCAATCCCCAGGACAGGGACTGACCGAGTCCAATCCCCAGGACAGTGACTGACTGACACCGATCCCGAGGACAGGGACTGACCGACACCAATCCCCAGGACAGGGACTGACCGACACCACTCCCCAGGACAGGGACTGACCGACACTAATCCCCAGGACAGGGACTGACCGACACCACTCCCCAGGACAGGGACTGACCGACACCAATCCCCAGGACAGAGACTGACCGACACCAATCCCCAGGACAGGGAGTGACCAACACTAATCCCCAGGACAGGGACTGACCGAGTCCAATACCCAAGACAGGGACTGACCGACACCAATCTCCAGGACAGGGACTGACCGACACCAATCCCCAGGACAGGGACTGACCGACACCGATCCCCAGGACAGGGACTGACCGACACCGATCCCCAGGACAGGAAATGACCGACACCAATCCCCAGGACAGGGACTGACCGAGTCCAATCCCCAGGACAGGGACTGACCGACACCAATTCCCAGGACAGGGACTGTCCGACACCAATCCCCAGGACAGTGACTGACCGACACCAATCCCCAGGACAGGGACTGTCCGACACCAATCCCCAGGACAGTGACTGACCGACACCAATCCCCAGGACAGGGACTGACCGAGTCCAAGCCCCAGAACAGAGACTGACCGACACCAATCCCCAGGACAGAGACTGACCGACACCAATCCCCAGGACAGGGACTGAGCGACACCAATCCCCAGGACAGGGACTGACCGACACCATTCCCCAGGGCAGGGGCGGACCGAGTCCAAGCCCCAGGACAGGGACTGACCGAGTCCAATCCCCAGGACTGGGACTGACCGACACCAATCCCCAGGACAGGCACTGACCGACACCAATCCCCAGGACAGGCACTGACCGAGTCCAAGCCCCAGAACAGAGACTGACCGACACCAATCCCCAGGACAGGGACTGACCGACACCAATCCTCAGGACAGGGACAGACCGACACCAATCCCCAGGACAGTGACTGACCGACACCAATCAACAGGACAGGGACTGACCGAGTCCATTCCCCAGGACAGGGACAGACCGACACCAATCCTCAGGACAGAGACTGACCAACACCAGTCCCCAGCACAGGGACTGACCGACTCCAATCCCCAGGACAGTGACTGACCGACACCAATCCCCAGGACAGGGACTGACCAACACCAGTCCCCAGGACAGGGACTGACCGAGTCCAATCCCCAGGACAGGGACTGACCGATATCAATCCCCAGGACAGGGACTGACCGACACCGATCCCGAGGACAGGGACTGACTGACACTAATCCCCAGGACAGGGACTGACCGATATCAATCCCCAGGACAGGGACTGACCGATATCAATCCCCAGGACAGTGACTGACTGACACCGATCCCGAGGACAGGGACTGACCGACACCAATCCCCAGGACAGGGACTGACCGACACCACTCCCCAGGACAGGGACTGACCGACACTAATCCCCAGGACAGGGACTGACCGACACCACTCCCCAGGACAGGGACTGACCGACACCAATCCCCAGGACAGAGACTGACCGACACCAATCCCCAGGACAGGGAGTGACCAACACTAATCCCCAGGACAGGGACTGACCGAGTCCAATACCCAAGACAGGGACTGACCGACACCAATCTCCAGGACAGGGACTGACCGACACCAATCTCCAGGACAGGGACTGACCGAGTCCAAGCCCCAGGACAGGGACTGACCGAGTCCAAGCCCCAGGACTGGGACTGACTGACACCAATCCCCACGACAGGGACTGACCGACACCAATTCTCAGGACAGGGACTGACCGACACCAATCCCCAGGACAGGGACTGACCGACACCAATTCTCAGGACAGGGACTGACCGACACCAATCCCCAGGACAGGGACTGGCCGACACCAATTCTCAGGACAGGGACTGACCGAGACCAATTCCCAGGACAGGGACTGACCACCACCAATCCCCAGGACAGGGACTGACCGAGTCAATCCCCAGGACAGGGACTGACCGACACCGATCCCCAGGACAGGGACTGACCGACAGCACTCCACAGGACAGGGACTGACCGACACCAATCCCCAGGACAGGGACTGACCGAGTCCAAGCCCCAGAACAGAGACTGACCGACACCAATCCCCAGGACAGAGACTGACCGACACCAATCCCCAGGACAGGGACTGAGCGACTCCATTCCCCAGGACAGGGACTGACCGACACCAATCCCCAGGACAGGGACTGACCGAGTGCAATCCCCAGGAAAGGGACTGAACGACACCAATCCTCAGGACAGGGACTGACCGACACCAATCCTCAGGACAGGGACTGACCGACACCAATCTCCATGACAGGGACTGACTGAGTCCAAGCCCCAGGACAGACACTGACCGACACCAATCCCCAGGACAGGGACTGACCGACACCATTCCCCAGGGCAGGGGCGGACCGAGTCCAAGCCCCAGGACAGGGACTGACCGAGTCCAATCCCCAGGACTGGGACTGACCGACACCAATCCCCAGGACAGGCACTGACCGACACCAATCCCCAGGACAGGCACTGACCGAGTCCAAGCCCCAGAACAGAGACTGACCGACACCAATCCCCAGGACTGGGACTGACCGACACCAATCTCCACAACAGCGACTGAGCGACACCATTCCCCAGGACAGGGACTGACCGACACCAATCCCCAGGACAGGGACTGACCGACACCTTTCCCCAGGACAGGGACTGACCGAGTCCAAGCCCCAGGACAGGGACTGACCGAGTCCAATCCCCAGGACTGGGACTGACCGACACCAATCTCCACAACAGCGACTGAGCGACACCATTCCCCAGGACTGGGACTGACCGACACCAATCCCCAGGACAGGGACTGACCAACACCAATCCCCAGGACAGGGACTGACCGACACCAATTCTCAGGACAGGGACTGACCGACATCACTCCCCAGGACAGGGACTGGCCGACATTAATCCCCAGGACAGGGACTGACCGACACCACTCCCCAGGACAGAGACTGACCGACACCAATCCCCAGGACAGGGACTGACCGACACCAATCCCCAGGACAGGGACTGACCGACACCAATCCCCAGGACAGGGACAGAATGACACCAATCCCCAGGACAGGGACTGACCGACACCAATCCCCAGGACAGGGACTGACCGACACCAATCCCCAGGACAGGGACTGACCGAGTCCAATCCCCAGGACAGGGACTGACCGAGTCCAATCCCCAGGACAGAGACTGACCGACACCAATCCCCAGGACAGGGACTGACCGACACCAATCCCCAGGACAGGGACTGAACGAGTGCAATCCCCAGGACAGGGACAGAATGACACCAAGCCCCAGGACAGAGACTGACCGACACCAATCCCCAGGACAGGGACTGAGCGACACCATTCCCCAGGACAGGGACTGACCGAGTGCAATCCCCAGGACAGGGACAGATTGACACCAATCCTCAGGACAGGGACTGACCGACACCAATCCCCAGGACAGGGACTGACCGACACCGATCCCCAGGACAGGGACTGACCGACACCGATCCCCAGGACAGGAAATGACCGACACCAATCCCCAGGACAGGGACTGACCGAGTCCAATCCCCAGGACAGGGACTGACCGACACCAATTCCCAGGACAGGGACTGTCCGACACCAATCCCCAGGACAGGGACTGACCGAGTCCAAGCCCCAGAACAGAGACTGACCGACACCAATCCCCAGGACAGGGACTGACCGACACCAATCCCCAGGACAGGGACTGACCGAGTGCAATCCCCAGGAAAGGGACTGAACGACACCAATCCCCAGGACAGGGACTGAGCGACTCCATTCCCCAGGACAGGGACTGACCGACACCAATCCCCAGGACAGGGACTGACCGAGTGCAATCCCCAGGAAAGGGACTGAACGACACCAATCCTCAGGACAGGGACTGACCGACACCAATCCCCAGGACTGGGACTGACCGAGACCAATCCCCAGGACAGGGACTGAACGATTCCAATCCCCAGGACAGGGACTGACCGACACCAATCCTCAGGACAGAGACTGACCGACACCAATCTCCACGACAGGGACTGACCGAGTCCAAGCCCCAGGACAGACACTGACCGACACCAATCCCCAGGACAGGGACTGACCGACACCATTCCCCAGGACAGGGACTGAACGAGTCCAAGCCCCAGGACTGGGACTGACCGAGTCCAATCCCCAGGACAGGGACTGACCGAGTCCAATCCCCAGGACAGTGACTGACTGACACCGATCCCGAGGACAGGGACTGACCGACACCAATCCCCAGGACAGGGACTGACCGACACCACTCCCCAGGACAGGGACTGACCGACACTAATCCCCAGGACAGGGACTGACCGACACCACTCCCCAGGACAGGGACTGACCGACACCAATCCCCAGGACAGAGACTGACCGACACCAATCCCCAGGACAGGGAGTGACCAACACTAATCCCCAGGACAGGGACTGACCGAGTCCAATACCCAAGACAGGGACTGACCGACACCAATCTCCAGGACAGGGACTGACCGACACCAATCCTCAGGACAGGGACTGACCGACACCAATCCCCAGGACAGGGACTGACCGACACCGATCCCCAGGACAGGGACTGACCGACACCGATCCCCAGGACAGGAAATGACCGACACCAATCCCCAGGACAGGGACTGACCGAGTCCAATCCCCAGGACAGGGACTGACCGACACCAATTCCCAGGACAGGGACTGTCCGACACCAATCCCCAGGACAGGGACTGACCGAGTCCAAGCCCCAGAACAGAGACTGACCGACACCAATCCCCAGGACAGGGACTGACCGACACCAATCCCCAGGACAGGGACTGACCGAGTGCAATCCCCAGGAAAGGGACTGAACGACACCAATCCCCAGGACAGGGACTGAGCGACTCCATTCCCCAGGACAGGGACTGACCGACACCAATCCCCAGGACAGGGACTGACCGAGTGCAATCCCCAGGAAAGGGACTGAACGACACCAATCCTCAGGACAGGGACTGACCGACACCAATCCCCAGGACTGGGACTGACCGAGACCAATCCCCAGGACAGGGACTGAACGATTCCAATCCCCAGGACAGGGACTGACCGACACCAATCCTCAGGACAGAGACTGACCGACACCAATCCCCAGGACAGGGACTGAGCGACTCCATTCCCCAGGACAGGGACTGACCGACACCAATCCCCAGGACAGGGACTGACCGAGTGCAATCCCCAGGAAAGGGACTGAACGACACCAATCCTCAGGACAGGGACTGACCGACACCAATCCCCAGGACAGGGACTGACCGACACCAATCCCCAGGACAGGGACTGACCGACACTAATCCCCAGGACAGGGACTGACCGACACCACTCCCCAGGACAGGGACTGACCGACACCAATCCCCAGGACAGAGACTGACCGACACCAATCCCCAGGACAGGGAGTGACCAACACTAATCCCCAGGACAGGGACTGACCGAGTCCAATACCCAAGACAGGGACTGACCGACACCAATCTCCAGGACAGGGACTGACCGACACCAATCTCCAGGACAGGGACTGACCGAGTCCAAGCCCCAGGACAGGGACTGACCGAGTCCAAGCCCCAGGACTGGGACTGACTGACACCAATCCCCACGACAGGGACTGACCGACACCAATTCTCAGGACAGGGACTGACCGACACCAATCCCCAGGACAGGGACTGACCGACACCAATTCTCAGGACAGGGACTGACCGACACCAATCCCCAGGACAGGGACTGGCCGACACCAATTCTCAGGACAGGGACTGACCGAGACCAATTCCCAGGACAGGGACTGACCACCACCAATCCCCAGGACAGGGACTGACCGAGTCAATCCCCAGGACAGGGACTGACCGACACCGATCCCCAGGACAGGGACTGACCGACAGCACTCCACAGGACAGGGACTGACCGACACCAATCCCCAGGACAGGGACTGACCGAGTCCAAGCCCCAGAACAGAGACTGACCGACACCAATCCCCAGGACAGAGACTGACCGACACCAATCCCCAGGACAGGGACTGAGCGACTCCATTCCCCAGGACAGGGACTGACCGACACCAATCCCCAGGACAGGGACTGACCGAGTGCAATCCCCAGGAAAGGGACTGAACGACACCAATCCTCAGGACAGGGACTGACCGACACCAATCCTCAGGACAGGGACTGACCGACACCAATCTCCATGACAGGGACTGACTGAGTCCAAGCCCCAGGACAGACACTGACCGACACCAATCCCCAGGACAGGGACTGACCGACACCATTCCCCAGGGCAGGGGCGGACCGAGTCCAAGCCCCAGGACAGGGACTGACCGAGTCCAATCCCCAGGACTGGGACTGACCGACACCAATCCCCAGGACAGGCACTGACCGACACCAATCCCCAGGACAGGCACTGACCGAGTCCAAGCCCCAGAACAGAGACTGACCGACACCAATCCCCAGGACTGGGACTGACCGACACCAATCTCCACAACAGCGACTGAGCGACACCATTCCCCAGGACAGGGACTGACCGACACCAATCCGCAGGACAGGGACTGACCGACACCTTTCCCCAGGACAGGGACTGACCGAGTCCAAGCCCCAGGACAGGGACTGACCGAGTCCAATCCACAGGACTGGGACTGACCGACACCAATCCCCAGGACAGGGACTGACCAACACCAATCCCCAGGACAGGGACTGACCGACACCAATTCTCAGGACAGGGACTGACCGACATCACTCCCCAGGACAGGGACTGGCCGACATTAATCCCCAGGACAGGGACTGACCGACACCACTCCCCAGGACAGAGACTGACCGACACCAATCCCCAGGACAGGGACTGACCGATATCAATCCCCAGGACAGGGACTGACCGATATCAATCCCCAGGACAGTGACTGACTGACACCGATCCCGAGGACAGGGACTGACCGACACCAATCCCCAGGACAGGGACTGACCGACACCACTCCCCAGGACAGGGACTGACCGACACTAATCCCCAGGACAGGGACTGACCGACACCACTCCCCAGGACAGGGACTGACCGACACCAATCCCCAGGACAGAGACTGACCGACACCAATCCCCAGGACAGGGAGTGACCAACACTAATCCCCAGGACAGGGACTGACCGAGTCCAATACCCAAGACAGGGACTGACCGACACCAATCTCCAGGACAGGGACTGACCGACACCAATCTCCAGGACAGGGACTGACCGAGTCCAAGCCCCAGGACAGGGACTGACCGAGTCCAAGCCCCAGGACTGGGACTGACTGACACCAATCCCCACGACAGGGACTGACCGACACCAATTCTCAGGACAGGGACTGACCGACACCAATCCCCAGGACAGGGACTGACCGACACCAATTCTCAGGACAGGGACTGACCGACACCAATCCCCAGGACAGGGACTGGCCGACACCAATTCTCAGGACAGGGACTGACCGAGACCAATTCCCAGGACAGGGACTGACCACCACCAATCCCCAGGACAGGGACTGACCGAGTCAATCCCCAGGACAGGGACTGACCGACACCGATCCCCAGGACAGGGACTGACCGACAGCACTCCACAGGACAGGGACTGACCGACACCAATCCCCAGGACAGGGACTGACCGAGTCCAAGCCCCAGAACAGAGACTGACCGACACCAATCCCCAGGACAGAGACTGACCGACACCAATCCCCAGGACAGGGACTGAGCGACTCCATTCCCCAGGACAGGGACTGACCGACACCAATCCCCAGGACAGGGACTGACCGAGTGCAATCCCCAGGAAAGGGACTGAACGACACCAATCCTCAGGACAGGGACTGACCGACACCAATCCTCAGGACAGGGACTGACCGACACCAATCTCCATGACAGGGACTGACTGAGTCCAAGCCCCAGGACAGACACTGACCGACACCAATCCCCAGGACAGGGACTGACCGACACCATTCCCCAGGGCAGGGGCGGACCGAGTCCAAGCCCCAGGACAGGGACTGACCGAGTCCAATCCCCAGGACTGGGACTGACCGACACCAATCCCCAGGACAGGCACTGACCGACACCAATCCCCAGGACAGGCACTGACCGAGTCCAAGCCCCAGAACAGAGACTGACCGACACCAATCCCCAGGACTGGGACTGACCGACACCAATCTCCACAACAGCGACTGAGCGACACCATTCCCCAGGACAGGGACTGACCGACACCAATCCCCAGGACAGGGACTGACCGACACCTTTCCCCAGGACAGGGACTGACCGAGTCCAAGCCCCAGGACAGGGACTGACCGAGTCCAATCCACAGGACTGGGACTGACCGACACCAATCCCCAGGACAGGGACTGACCAACACCAATCCCCAGGACAGGGACTGACCGACACCAATTCTCAGGACAGGGACTGACCGACATCACTCCCCAGGACAGGGACTGGCCGACATTAATCCCCAGGACAGGGACTGACCGACACCACTCCCCAGGACAGAGACTGACCGACACCAATCCCCAGGACAGGGACTGACCGACACCAATCCCCAGGACAGGGACTGACCGACACCAATCCCCAGGACAGGGACAGAATGACACCAATCCCCAGGACAGGGACTGACCGACACCAATCCCCAGGACAGGGACTGACCGAGTCCAATCCCCAGGACAGGGACTGACCGAGTCCAATCCCCAGGACAGAGACTGACCGACACCAATCCCCAGGACAGGGACTGACCGACACCAATCCCCAGGACAGGGACTGAACGAGTGCAATCCCCAGGACAGGGACAGAATGACACCAAGCCCCAGGACAGAGACTGACCGACACCAATCCCCAGGACAGGGACTGAGCGACACCATTCCCCAGGACAGGGACTGACCGAGTGCAATCCCCAGGACAGGGACAGAATGACACCAATCCTCAGGACAGGGACTGACCGACACCAATCCCCAGGACAGGGACTGACCGACACCGATCCCCAGGACAGGGACTGACCGACACCGATCCCCAGGACAGGAAATGACCGACACCAATCCCCAGGACAGGGACTGACCGAGTCCAATCCCCAGGACAGGGACTGACCGACACCAATTCCCAGGACAGGGACTGTCCGACACCAATCCCCAGGACAGGGACTGACCGAGTCCAAGCCCCAGAACAGAGACTGACCGACACCAATCCCCAGGACAGGGACTGACCGACACCAATCCCCAGGACAGGGACTGACCGAGTGCAATCCCCAGGAAAGGGACTGAACGACACCAATCCCCAGGACAGGGACTGAGCGACTCCATTCCCCAGGACAGGGACTGACCGACACCAATCCCCAGGACAGGGACTGACCGAGTGCAATCCCCAGGAAAGGGACTGAACGACACCAATCCTCAGGACAGGGACTGACCGACACCAATCCCCAGGACTGGGACTGACCGAGACCAATCCCCAGGACAGGGACTGAACGATTCCAATCCCCAGGACAGGGACTGACCGACACCAATCCTCAGGACAGAGACTGACCGACACCAATCTCCACGACAGGGACTGACCGAGTCCAAGCCCCAGGACAGACACTGACCGACACCAATCCCCAGGACAGGGACTGACCGACACCATTCCCCAGGACAGGGACTGAACGAGTCCAAGCCCCAGGACTGGGACTGACCGAGTCCAATCCCCAGGACAGGGACTGACCGAGTCCAATCCCCAGGACTGGGACTGACTGACACCAACCCCCAGGACAGGGACTGACCGACACCAATTCTCAGGACAGGGACTGACCGACACCAATCCCCAGGACAGGGACTGACCGACACCAATTCTCAGGACAGGGACTGACCGACACCAATCCCCAGGACAGGGACTGGCCGACACCAATTCTCAGGACAGGGACTGACCGAGACCAATTCCCAGGACAGGGACTAACCACCACCAATCCCCAGGACAGGGACTGACCGAGTCAATCCCCAGGACAGGGACTGACCGACACCAATCCCCAGGACAGGGACTGACCGACAGCACTCCCCAGGACAGGGACTGACCGACACCAATCCCCAGGACAGGGACTGACCGAGTCCAAGCCCCAGAACAGAGACTGACCGACACCAATCCCCAGGACAGAGACTGACCGACACCAATCCCCAGGACAGGGACTGAGCGACTCCATTCCCCAGGACAGGGACAGAATGACACCAATCCTCAGGACAGGGACTGACCGACACCGATCCCCAGGACAGGGACTGAACGACACCAATCCTCAGGACAGGGAGTGACCGACACCAATCCCCAGGACTGGGACTGACCGAGACCAATCCCCAGGACAGGGACTGACCGACACCAATCCTCAGGACAGGGACTGACCGACACCAATCTCCACGAGAGGGACTGACTGAGTCCAAGCCCCAGGACAGACACTGACCGACACCAATCCCCATGACAGGGACTGACCGACACCATTCCCCAGGGCAGGGGCTGACCGAGTCCAAGCCCCAGGACAGGGACTGACCGAGTCCTATCCCCAGGACTGGGACTGACCGACACCAATCCCCAGGACAGGGACTGACCGACACCAATCCCCAGGACAGGGAGTGACAGACACCAATTCTCAGGACTGGGACTGACCGAGTCCAAGCCCCAGAACAGAGACTGACCGACACCAATCCCCAGGACTGGGACTGACCGACACCAATCTCCACGACAGCGACTGAGCGACACCATTCCCCAGGACAGGGCCTGACCGACACCAATCCCCAGGACAGGGACTGACCGACACCTTTCACCAGGACAGGGACTGACCGAGTCCAAGCCCCAGGACAGGGACTGACCGAGTCCAATCCACAGGACTGGGACTGACCGACACCAATCCCCAGGACAGGGACTCACCGACACCAATTCTCAGGACAGGGACTGACCGAGACCAATTCCCAGGACAGGGACTGACCACCACCAATCCCCAGGACAGGGACTGACCGAGTCAATCCCCAGGACAGGGACTGACCGACACCAATCACCAGGACAGGGACTGACCGACACCAATCCTCAGGACTGGGACAGACCGAGACCAATCCCCAGGACAGGGACTGACCGAGTCCAATCCCCAGGACAGGGACTGACCACCACCACTCCCCAGGGCAGGGAGTGACCGACACCAATCCCCAGGACAGGGACTGACCACCACCAATCCCCAGGGCAGGGACTGACCGAGACCAATCCCCAGGACAGGGACTGACCGCCACTAATCCCCAGGACAGGGTCTGACCGACACCAATCACCAGGACAGGGACTGACCGACACCAATCCCCAGGATAGGGTCTGACTGACAACAATCTCCGGGAGAGAGACTGACCGACACCCATCCCCAGGACAGGGACTGACCGACACCAATCCTCAGGACAGAGACTGACCGACACCAATCCCCAGGACAGGGACGGACCGACACCAATCCCCAGGACAGGGACTGACCGACACCAATCCTCAGGACAGAGACTGACCGACACCAATCCCCAGGACAGGGACTGACCGACACCAATCCCCAGGACAGGAACAGTCCGACACCCATCCCCAGGACAGTGACTGACCGACACCAATCCCCAGGACAGGGACTGACCGAGACCAATCCCCAGGACAGGGACTGACCGAGTCCAATCCCCAGGACAGGTACTGACCGAGACCAATCCCAGGACAGGTACTGACCGACACCAATCCCCAGGACAGGTACTGACCGAGTCCAATCCCCAGGACAGGGACTGACCGACACCAATCCCCAGGACAGGGACTGACCGACACCAATCCCCAGGACAGGGACTGAACGACACCAATCCTCAGGACAGGGACTGACCGACACCAGTCCCCAGGAAAGGGACTGACCGAATCCAATCCCCAGGACAGGGACTGACCGACACCAATCCCCAGGACAGGGACTGAATGACACCAATCCTCAGGTCAGGGACTGACCGACACCAATCTCCAGGACAGGGACTGACCGAGTTCAAGCCCCAGGACAGGGACTGACCGACACCAATCCCCAGGACAGGGACTGACCGAGTCCAAGCCCCAGAACAGAGACAGACCGACACCAATCCCCAGGACAGAGACTGACCGACACCAATCCCAGGACAGGGACTGACTGACACCAATCCCCAGGACAGGGACTGACCGAGTCCAATCCCCAGGACAGGGACTGACCGACACCAATCCCCACGACAGGGACTGACCGACACCAATCACCAGGATAGGGTCTGACTGACACCAATCTCCGGGAGAGAGACTGACCGACACCCATCCCCAGGACAGGGACTGACTGACACCAATCCTCAGGACAGAGACTGACCGACACCAATCCCCAGGACAGTGACTGACCGACACCAATCTCCAGGACAGGAACAGACCGACACCAATCCCCAGGACAGGAACAGACCGACACCAATCCCCAGGACAGGGACTGACCGACACCAATCCCCAAGACAGTGACTGACCGACACCAATCCCCAGGACAGGGACTGACCGAGTCCAATCCCCAGGACAGGTACTGACCGACACCAATCCCCAGGACAGTGACTGACCGACACCAATCAACAGGACAGGGACTGACCGAGTCCATTCCCCAGGACAGGGACTGACCGACACCAATCCCCAGGACAGGGACTGACCGAGTCCAATCCCCAGGACAGTGACAGACCGACACCAATCCCCAGGACAGGGACAGACCGTCACCAATCCCCAGGACAGAGACTGACCAACACCAGTCCCCAGGACAGGGACTGACCGAAACCAATCCCCAGGACAGAGACTGACCGACACCAATCCCCAGGACAGGGACTGAGCGACACCAATCCCCAGGACAGGGACTGACCGACGCCAATCTCCAGGACAGTGACTGACCGACACCAATCCCCAGGACAGTGACTGACCGACACCAATCCCCAGGACATGAACAGACCGACACCAATCCCCAGGACAGGGACTGACCGACACCAATCCCCAGGACAGTGACTGACCGACACCAATCCCCAGGACAGGGACTGACCGTGTCCAATCCCCAGGACAGGGACTGACCGACACCAATCCCCAGGACAGGGACTGAGCGACTCCATTCCCCAGGACAGGGACTGACCGACACCAATCCCCAGGACAGGGACTGACCGAGTGCAATCCCCAGGAAAGGGACTGAACGACACCAATCCTCAGGACAGGGACTGACCGACACCAATCCCCAGGACTGGGACTGACCGAGACCAATCCCCAGGACAGGGACTGACCGACACCAATCCTCAGGACAGGGACTGACCGACACCAATCTCCACGACAGGGACTGACTGAGTCCAAGCCCCAGGACAGACACTGACCGACACCAATCCCCAGGACAGGGACTGACCGACACCAATCCCCAGGACTGGGACTGACCGACACCAATCCCCAGGACAGGGACTGACTGACACCAATCCCCTGGACAGGGACTGATCGACACCAATCCCCAGGACAGGGACTGAGTGACACTAATCCCCAGGACAGGGACTGAGCGACTCCATTCCCCAGGACAGGGACTGACCGACACCAATCCCCAGGACAGGGACTGACCGAGTGCAATCCCCAGGAAAGGGACTGAACGACACCAATCCTCAGGACAGGGACTGACCGACACCAATCCCCAGGACTGGGACTGACCGAGACCAATCCCCAGGACAGGGACTGACCGACACCAATCCTCAGGACAGGGACTGACCGACACCAATCTCCACGACAGGGACTGACTGAGTCCAAGCCCCAGGACAGACACTGACCGACACCAATCCCCAGGACAGGGACTGACCGACACCAATCCCCAGGACTGGGACTGACCGACACCAATCCCCAGGACAGGGACTGACTGACACCAATCCCCTGGACAGGGACTGACCGACACCAATCCCCAGGACAGGGACTGAGTGACACTAATCCCCAGGACAGGGACTGACCGACACCAATACCCTGGACAGGGACTGACCGACACCAATCCCCAGGACAGGGAGTGACCAACACTAATCCACAGGACAGGGACTGACCGAGTCCAATACCCAAGACAGGGACTGACCGACACCAATCCCCAGGACAGGGACTGACCGACACCAAACCCCAGGACAGGGAGTGACCGAGTCCAATCCCCAAGACAGGGACTGACCGACACCAATCCCCAGGACAGGGACTGACCGAGTCCAATCCCCAGAACAGGGACTGACCGAGTCCAATCCCTAGGACAGGGACTGACCAACACCAATCCCCAGGACAGGGACTGACCGGGTGCAATCCCCAGAACAGGGACTGACCGACACCAATCCCCAGGCCAGGGGCTGACCAACACCAATCCTCAGGACAGGGACTAACCGACACCAATCCCCAGGCCAGGGACTGACCAACACCAATCCTCAGGACAGGGACTGACCGACACCAATCCCCAGGACAGGGACTGACCGGGTGCAATCCCCAGAACAGGGACTGACCGACACCAATCCTCAGGACAGGGACTGACCGACACCAATCTCCAGGACAGGGACTGACCGACACCCATCCCCAGGACAGGGACTGACCGACACCAATCCTCAGAACAGGGACGGACCGAGTCCAAGCCACAGGGCAGAGACTGACCGACACCAATCCTCAGGACAGAGACTGACCTTCACCAATCCCCAGGACAGAGACTGACCGACACCAATCCCCAGGACAGAGACTGACCGACACCAATCCCCAGGACAGGGACTGACCGACACCAATCCCCAGGACAGAGTCTGACAGACACCAATCCCCAGGACAGGGACTGACCGACACCAATCCCCAGGACAGAGACTGACCGACACCAATCCCCAGGACAGGGACTGACAGACACCAATCCACAGGACAGGGACTGACCGACACCAATCCCCAGGACAGGGACTGACCGACACTAATCCCCAGGACAGGGACTGACCGACACCAATCCCCAGGACAGAGACTGACTGACCCCCATCCCCAGGACAGGGACTGACCGACACCAATCCCCAGGACAGGGACTGACCGAGTCCAATCCCCAGGACAGGGACTGACAGACACCAATCCCCAGGACAGTGACTGACTGACACCAATCCCCAGGACAGGGACTGACAGACACCAATCCCCAGGACAGGGTCTGACAGACACCAATCCACAGGACAGGGACTGACCGACACCAATCCCCAGGACAGGGACTGACCGACACCAATCCCCAGGACAGGGACTGACCGACACCAATCCCCAGGACAGAGACTGACTGACCCCCATCCCCAGGACAGGGACTGACCGACACCAATCCCCAGGACAGGGACTGACCGAGTCCAATCCCCAGGACAGGGACTGACCGACACCAATCCCCAGGACAGTGACTGACTGACACCAATCCCCAGGACAGGGACTGACAGACACCAATCCCCAGGACAGGGTCTGACAGACACCAATCCACAGGACAGGGACTGACCGACACCAATCCCCAGGACAGGGACTGACTGACACCAATCCCCAGGACAGGGACTGACCGGGTCCAATCCCCAGGACAGTGACTGACCGAGTCCAATCCCCAGGACAGAGACTGACCGACACCAATCCCCAGGACAGGGACTGACCGACACCAATCCCCAGGACAGGGACTGAACGAGTGCAATCCCCAGGACAGGGACAGAATGACACCAATCCCCAGGACAGGGACTGACCGACACCAATCCCCAGGACAGGGACTGAGCGACTCCATTCCCCAGGACAGGGACTGACCGACACCAATCCCCAGGACAGGGACTGACCGACACCATTCCCCAGGACAGGGACTGACCGAGTGCAATCCCCAGGACAGGGACAGAATGACACCAATCCTCAGGACAGGGACTGACCGACACCAATCCCCAGGACAGGGACTGACCGACACCGATCCCCAGGACAGGGACTGACCGACACCGATCCCCAGGACAGGGAATGACCGACACCAATCCCCAGGACAGGTACTGACCAAGTCCAATCCCCAGGACAGGGACTGACCGACACCAATTCCCAGGACAGGGACTGTCCGACACCAATCCCCAGGACAGGGACTGACCGAGTCCAAGCCCCAGAACAGAGACTGACCGACACCAATCCCCAGGACAGAGACTGACCGACACCAATCCCCAGGACAGGGACTGAGCGACTCCATTCCCCAGGACAGGGACTGACCGACACCAATCCCCAGGACAGGGACTGACCGAGTGCAATCCCCAGGAAAGGGACTGAACGACAACAATCCTCAGGACAGGGACTGACCGACACCAATCCCCAGGACTGGGACTGACCGAGACCAATCCCCAGGACAGGGACTGAACGAGTCCAATCCCCAGGACAGGGACTGACCGACACCAATCCTCAGGACAGAGACTGACCGACACCAATCTCCACGACAGGGACTGACCGAGTCCAAGCCCCAGGACAGACACTGACCGACACCAATCCCCAGGACAGGGACTGACCGACACCATTCCCCAGGACAGGGACTGACCGACACCAATCCCCACGACAGGGACTGACCGACACCATTCCCCAGGACAGGGACTGACCGAGTCCAAGCCCCAGGACAGGGACTGACCGAGTCCAATCCCCAGGACTGGGACTGACTGACACCAACCCCCAGGACAGGGACTGACCAACACCAATTCTCAGGACAGGGACTGACCGACACCAATCCCCAGGACAGGGACTGGCCGACACCAATTCTCAGGACAGGGACTGACCGAGACCAATTCCCAGGACAGGGACTGACCACCACCAAACCCCAGGACAGGGACTGACCGAGTCAATCCCCAGGACAGGGACTGACCGACACCGATCCCCAGGACAGGGACTGACCGACAGCACTCCCCAGGACAGGGACTGACCGACACCAATCCCCAGGACAGGGACTGACCGAGTCCAAGCCCCAGAACAGAGACTGACCGACACCAATCCCCAGGACAGAGACTGACCGACACCAATCCCCAGGACAGGGACTGAGCGACTCCATTCCCCAGGACAGGGACTGACCGACACCAATCCCCAGGACAGGGACTGACCGAGTGCAATCCCCAGGAAAGGGACTGAATGACACCAATCCTCAGGACAGGGACTGACCGACACCAATCCCCAGGACTGGGACTGACCGAGACCAATCCCCAGGACAGGGACTGACCGACACCAATCCTCAGGACAGGGACTGACCGACACCAATCTCCACGACAGGGACTGACCGACACCATTCCCCAGGGCAGGGGCTGACCGAGTCCAAGCCCCAGGACAGGGACTGACCGAGTCAAATCCCCAGGACAGGGACTGACCGACTCCAATCCCCAGGACAGGGACTGACCGACACCAATCCCCAGGACAGGGACTGACCGACACCAATCCCCAGGACAGGGACTGACCGAGTCCATTCCCCAGGACAGGGACTGACCGACACCAATCCCCAGGACAGGGACTGACCGACACAAATCCCCAGGACAGGGACTGACCGACACCAATCCTCAGGACAGGGACTGACCGACACCAATTCCCAGGACAGGGACTGACCGAGCCAATCCCCAGGACAGGGACTGACCGAGTCCAATCCCCAGGACAGGGACTGACCGAGTCCAATCCCCAGGACAGGGACTGACCGACACCAATCCCCAGGACAGGGACTGACCGGGTCCAATCCCCAGGACAGGGACTGACCGACACCAAACCCCAGGACAGGGTCTGACCGAGTCCAATCCCCAGGACAGGGACTGACCGACACCAATCCCCAAGACAGGGACTGACCGACACCAATCCCCAGGACAGGGACTGACCGACACCAATCCCCAGGACAGGGATTGATCGACACCAATCCCCAGGACAGGGACTGACCGAATCCAATCCCCAGGACAGGGACTGATCGACACCAATCCTCAGGACAGGGACTGACCGACACCCATCCCCAGGACAGGGACTGACCGAGTTCAATCCTCAGGACAGAGACTGACCAAGTCAATCCCCAGGACAGGGACTGACCGACACCAATCCCCAGGACAGAGACTGACCGAGTCCAATCCCCAGGACAGGGACTGACCAACACCAATCCCCAGGACAGGGACTGACCGACACCAATCCCCAGGACAGAGACTGACCGAGTGCAATCCCCAGGACAGAGACTGACCGACACCCATCCCCAGGACAGGGACTGACCGACACCAATCCCCAGGACAGGGACTGACCGAGTGCAATCCCCAGGACAGAGACTGACCGACACCAATCCCCAGGACAGGGACTGACCGAGTCCAATCCCCAGGACAGGGACTGACCGACTGTGAGAGTGAGTGAGTGAGAGAGTGGGTGAATGAGAAAGAGAGTGTGTGTGTGAGCAAGAGAGTGTGTGTGTGAGGGAGAGAGTGTGTGTGTGAGGGAGAGAGTGTGTGTGTGAGAGAGAGGAGTGTGTGAGAGAGAGGAGTGTGTGTGAGAGAGAGTGTGTGAGAGAGAGTGTGTGTGTGAGAGAGAGAGAGAGAGTGTGTGTGTGAGAGAGAGAGTGAGTGAGTGAGAAAGGGTTTGTGAGAGAGAGAGAGTGTGTGTGAGAGAGAGTGTGTGTGAGAGAGTGAGTGTGTGTGTGAGAGAGAGTGTGTGTGAGAGACAGAGTGAGTGTGTGTGTGAGAGTGTGTGTGAGAGAGAGTGTGTGTGTGAGAGAGAGAGTGTGTGAGAGAGAGAGTGAGTGTGTGAGAGAGAGGGTGTGTGAGAGAGAGGAGTGTGTGTGAGAGAGAGAGTGTGTGTGTGTGAGAGCGAGAGTGTGTGTGAGAGCGAGAGTGTGTGAGAGAGGAGTGTGTGTGAGAGAGAGTGTGTGAGAGAGAGTTTGTGAGAGAGATTGTGTGTGTGAGAGAGAGAGAGAGTGTGAGAGAGAGTGTGTGTGAGAGAGTGAGAGAGAGAGTGAGTGAGTGAGAAAGTGTGTGTGAGAGAGAGAGAGTGTGTGTGAGAGAGAGAGTGTGTGTGAGAGAGAGAGTGTGTGTGTGTGAGAGAGCGAGAGTGTGTGTGAGAGCGAGAGTGAGTGAAAGTGTGTGTGTGAGAGAGACAGAGTGTGTGTGTGAGAGAGACAGAGTGTGTGTGTGAGAGAGAGTGTGTGTGAGAGAGAGAGAGTGAGTGAAAGAGTGTGTGTGAGAGAGACAGAGTGTGTGTGAGAGAGTGTGTGTGTGTGAGAGTGTGTGTGTGTGAGAGAGAGTGTGTGTGTGAGAGAGTGTGTGAGAGAGTGTGTGTGTGAGAGCGAGAGTGTGTGAGAGAGAGAGAGTGAGTGAAAGAGTGTGTGTGAGAGAGACAGAGTGTGTGTGAGAGAGTGTGTGTGTGTGTGAGAGTGTGTGTGTGTGTGAGAGAGAGTGTGTGTGAGAGAGAGAGAGTGAGTGAAAGAGTGTGTGTGAGAGAGACAGAGTGTGTGTGAGAGAGTGTGTGTGTGTGAGAGAGTGTGTGTGTGTGAGAGAGTGTGTGTGTGAGAGCGAGAGTGTGTGAGAGAGTGTGTGTGAGAGAGAGTGTGTGTGAGAGAGAGAGAGTGAGTGAAAGAGTGTGTGTGAGAGAGTGTGTGTGTGTGAGAGAGTGTGTGTGTGTGAGAGAGTGTGTGTGTGAGAGCGAGAGTGTGTGAGAGAGTGTGTGTGAGAGAGAGTGTGTGTGAGAGAGAGAGAGTGAGTGAAAGAGTGTGTGTGAGAGAGACAGAGTGTGAGTGTGAGATAGTGTGTGTGTGTGAGAGAGTGTGTGTGAGAGAGTGAGTGAGTGAGAAAGAGAGAGTGTGTGTGAGCGAGAGTGTGTGTGTGTGTGTGTGAGAGCGACAGTGAGTGAGTGAGTGAGGCGGGGATTTGTGGGCAGTGTCAGGGCAGGTCTGAACACACGGGCACACCCCAGTCTGACTGATCCTGACTGATCCTGACTGTCTCTGACAGAACTCCAGCCCGACACCTTCCTGATCGGACCCTTTCCCATCCTCTCACCCAGCCAGCACGCTCTACCATGGTAAGTGGCACTGGGCACCACCTTCCTGCCCCCAACTCCCTCTCACCTCTCCCCCTCCCTCTCTTTCTCTGTCCCTCCCTCTCTCTCCCTCTGTCCCTCTCTCTCTCTATCTCCTTCTCTCTCTCTGTCTCTCTCTCCCTCCCCCTCTCTCTCTCCCTTCCTTCCTCCCTCTCTCCCACTCTGTCTCGTTCTTCCTCACCTTTTACCCTCACTCTCTCTCCCCGACCCTCTCTCTTTCTCCCTCACTCCCTCTCTCTTTCTTCCTCACTCCCTCTCTCCCCCTTTCTCTATGCCTCTCTCTGCCTCTCGCTCTCTCTCTGTCTCACCCTCTCACTCTCCCCCATCTCCTCTCTCTCCCTCACTCTCTGTCTGTGGCCCTCTCTCTCTCTCCCCTTTCACTCACCCCTCACTCTCCCCATCTCTTCCCCCTCCCTCTCTCTCTCTCTCTCTCTCACTCTCTCTCCCCCCTCACTCTCCCCCATCCTCCCCCTCCCTCATTCTCTCTCTCTCTCTCACCCTCTCCCCCCTCACTCTTCCCCCATCCTCCCCCTCCCTCATTCTCTCTCTCTCTCTCTCTCACCCTCTCCCCCCTCACTCTCCCCCATCCTCCCCCTCCCTCATTCTCTCTCTCTCTCTCTCTCTCTCTCCCCTTCACTCTCCCCATCTCCTCCCCCTCCCTCATTCTCTCTCTCTCTCTCAATCTCTCTCCCCTTCACTCTCCCCATCTCCTCCACCTCCCTCATTCTCTCTCTCTCTCTCAATCTCTCTCCCCTTCACTCTCCCCATCTCCTCCCCCTCCCTCATTCTCTCTCTCTCTCTCAATCTCTCTCCCCATCTCCTCCCCCTCCCTCATTCTCTCTCTCTCTCTCACTCTCTCTCCCCCCTCACTCTCCCCCATCCTCCCCCTCCCTCATTCTCTCTCTCTCTCTCACCCTCTCCCCCCTCACTCTTCCCCCATCCTCCCCCTCCCTCATTCTCTCTCTCTCTCTCTCACCCTCTCCCCCCTCACTCTCCCCATCTCCTCCCCTTCCCTCATTCTCTCTCTCTCTCACTCTCTCTCCCCCCTCACTCTCCCCATCTCCTCCTCTCCCTCATTCTCTTGCTCTCTCTCTCTCTCACCCTCTCTTCCCCCTCCCCCCTCCACCCCCCGCCCAGCTCATCCCTGGAGGGTCTGATTTCCATCGATAACGGTCTATCGGTCTCCCCAATCCCCACGACGCGGTCTCTGTCCCTGGCGATTCCACAACATGGGGAGCACTACAATTCACCAAGCTCCCCTGCCCCCCCAGCGCCCTCCCTGACGAGAGGTCTGACTCAGGGTAGTGCAGTTTGGCAGTGAGCTGGAAGGAGTGGGTTTGTGAGAGAGAGAGAGAGGGACAGTGTGTGTGTGAGAGAGAGAGGGACAGTGTGTGTGTGTGAGAGAGAGAGGGACAGTGTGTGTGTGAGAGAGAGAGGGGGACAGTGTGTGTGTGTGTGAGAGAGGGACAGTGTGTGTGTGTGAGAGAGAGAGGGACAGTGTGTGTGAGAGAGAGAGGGACAGTGTGTGTGTGAGAGAGAGGGACAGTGTGTGTGTGAGAGAGAGAGGGACAGTGTGTGTGTGAGAGAGAGGGACAGTGTGTGTGTGAGAGAGAGAGGGACAGTGTGTGTGTGTGAGAGAGAGGGACAGTGTGTGTGTGTGAGAGAGAGGGACAGTGTGTGTGTGTGAGAGAGGGACAGTGTGTGTGTGTGTGAGAGAGAGGGACAGTGTGTGTGTGAGAGAGAGGGACAGTGTGTGTGTGAGAGAGAGGGACAGTGTGTGTGTGTGAGAGAGGGACAGTGTGTGTATGAGAGAGAGAGGGACAGTGTGTGTGTGTGAGAGAGGGACAGTGTGTGTGTGTGAGAGAGAGGGACAGTGTGTGTGTGAGAGAGAGGGACAGTGTGTGTGTGAGAGAGAGAGGGACAGTGTGTGTGTGAGAGAGAGAGGGACAGTGTGTGTGTGTGAGAGAGAGAGGGACAGTGTGTGTGAGAGAGAGAGGGACAGTGTGTGTGTGAGAGAGAGAGAGGGACAGTGTGTGTGTGAGAGAGAGGGACAGTGTGTGTGTGAGAGAGAGAGGGACAGTGTGTGTGTGAGAGAGAGGGACAGTGTGTGTGTGAGAGAGAGAGGGACAGTGTGTGTGTGTGAGAGAGAGAGGGACAGTGTGTGTGAGAGAGAGATGGACAGTGTGTGTGTGAGAGAGAGAGAGGGACAGTGTGTGTGTGAGAGAGAGGGACAGTGTGTGTGTGTGAGAGAGAGGGACAGTGTGTGTGTGAGAGAGAGAGGGACAGTGTGTGTGTGTGTGAGAGAGAGAGGGACAGTGTGTGTGAGAGAGAGAGGGACAGTGTGTGTGTGAGAGAGAGGGACAGTGTGTGTGAGAGAGAGGGACAGTGTGTGTGTGTGAGAGAGGGACAGTGTGTGTGTGAGAGAGAGAGGGACAGTGTGTGTGTGAGAGAGAGGGACAGTGTGTGTGTGTGAGAGAGGGACAGTGTGTGTGTGAGAGAGAGAGGGACAGTGTGTGTGTGAGAGAGAGGGACAGTGTGTGTGTGTGAGATAGGGACAGTGTGTGTGTGTGAGAGAGAGGGACAGTGTGTGTGTGAGAGAGAGGGACAGTGTGTGTGTGAGAGAGAGAGGGACAGTGTGTGTGTGAGAGAGAGGGACAGTGTGTGTGTGAGAGAGAGAGGGACAGTGTGTGTGTGAGAGAGAGGGACAGTGTGTGTGTGTGAGAGAGGGACAGTGTGTGTGTGAGAGAGAGAGGGACAGTGTGTGTGTGAGAGAGAGGGACAGTGTGTGTGTGAGAGAGAGGGACAGTGTGTGAGTGTGAGAGAGGGACAGTGTGTGTGTGCGTGTGTGAGAGAGAGGGACAGTGTGTGTGTGAGAGAGAGAGGGACAGTGTGTGTGTGAGAGAGAGGGACAGTGTGTGTGTGAGAGAGAGAGAGGGATAGTGTGTGTGTGAGAGAGAGAGAGGGACAGTGTGTGTGTGAGAGAGAGGGACAGTGTGTGTGTGTGAGAGAGGGACAGTGTGTGTGTGAGAGAGAGAGGGACAGTGTGTGTGTGAGAGAGAGGGACAGTGTGTGTGTGAGAGAGAGGGACAGTGTGTGTGTGTGAGAGAGGGACAGTGTGTGTGTGTGTGTGTGAGAGAGGGACAGTGTGTGTGTGAGAGAGAGAGGGACAGTGTGTGTGTGAGAGAGAGAGAGGGACAGTGTGTGTGTGAGAGAGAGGGACAGTGTGTGTATGTGAGAGAGAGGGACAGTGTGTGTGAGAGAGAGAGAGGGACAGTGCGTGAGAGAGAGAGAGGGACAGTGTGTGTGAGAGAGAGAGAGGGACAGTGTGTCTGTGAGAGAGAGAGGGACAGTGTGTGTGTGAGAGAGAGGGACAGTGTGTGTGTGTGTGAGAGAGAGGGACAGTGTGTGTGTGAGAGAGAGGGACAGTGTGTGTATGTGAGAGAGAGGGACAGTGTGTGTGTGAGAGAGAGAGGGACAGTGCGTGAGAGAGAGAGAGGGACAGTGTGTGTGAGAGAGAGAGAGGGACAGTGTGTCTGTGAGAGAGAGAGGGACAGTGTGTGTGTGAGAGAGAGAGTGACAGTGTGTGTGTGAGAGAGAGAGGGACAGTGTGTGTGTGAGAGAGAGGGACAGTGTGTGTGTGTGAGAGAGAGGGACAGTGTGTGTATGTGAGAGAGAGGGACAGTGTGTGTGTGAGAGAGAGAGGGACAGTGCGTGAGAGAGAGAGAGGGACAGTGTGTGTGAGAGAGAGAGAGGGACAGTGTGTCTGTGAGAGAGAGAGGGACAGTGTGTGTGTGAGAGAGAGAGTGACAGTGTGTGTGTGAGAGAGAGAGGGACAGTGTGTGTGTGAGAGAGAGGGACAGTGCGTGAGAGAGAGAGAGGGACAGTGTGTGTGAGAGAGAGAGAGGGACAGTGTGTCTGTGAGAGAGAGAGGGACAGTGTGTGTGTGTGTGAGAGAGGGACAGTGTGTGTGTGAGAGAGAGAGGGACAGTGTGTGTGTGAGAGAGAGGGACAGTGTGTGTGTGTGAGAGAGAGGGACAGTGTGTGTGTGAGAGAGAGGGACAGTGTGTGTGTGTGAGAGAGGGGCAGTGTGTGTGAGAGAGAGAGGGACAGTGTGTGTGTGAGAGAGAGGGACAGTGTGTGTGTGTGTGAGAGAGAGGGACAGTGTGTGTGTGAGAGAGAGGGACAGTGTGTGTGTGAGAGAGAGGGACCGTGTGTGTGTGAGAGAGGGACAGTGTGTGTGTGTGTGAGAGAGAGGGACAGTGTGTGTGTGTGAGAGAGAGAGGGACAGTGTGTGTGTGTGTGAGAGAGAGGGACAGTGTGTGTGTGAGAGAGAGAGGGACAGTGTGTGTGTGTGAGAGAGAGAGGGACAGTGTGTGTGTGAGAGAGAGAGGGACAGTGTGTGTGTGAGAGAGAGAGGGACAGTGTGTGTGTGTGAGAGAGAGAGGGACAGTGTGTGTGAGAGAGAGAGGGACAGTGTGTGTGTGTGTGAGAGAGAGGGACAGTGTGTGAGAGAGAGAGAGGGACAGTGTGTGTGTGTGAGAGAGAGGGACAGTGTGTGTGTGAGAGAGAGGGACAGTGTGTGTGTGAGAGAGAGGGACAGTGTGTGTGTGAGAGAGAGAGGGACAGTGTGTGTGTGAGAGAGAGAGGGACAGTGTGTGTGTGTGAGAGAGAGAGGGACAGTGTGTGTGAGAGAGAGAGGGACAGTGTGTGTGTGAGAGAGAGAGAGGCAGTGTGTGTGTGAGAGAGAGAGGGACAGTGTGTGTGTGTGAGAGAGGGACAGTGTGCGTGTGTGAGAGAGGGACAGTGTGTGTGTGTGTGAGAGAGAGGGACAGTGTGTGTGTGTGAGAGAGGGACAGTGTGTGTGTGAGAGAGAGGGACAGTGTGTGTGTGAGAGAGAGAGAGGGACAGTGTGTGTGTGAGAGAGAGAGAGGGACAGTGTGTGTGTGAGAGAGAGGGACAGTGTGTGTGTGAGAGAGAGAGAGGGACAGTGTGTGTGTGAGAGAGAGGGACAGTGTGTGTGTGTGAGAGAGAGGGACAGTGTGTGTGTGAGAGAGAGGGACAGTGTGTGTGTGAGAGAGAGAGGGACAGTGTGTGTGTGTGAGAGAGAGAGGGACAGTGTGTGTGAGAGAGAGAGGGACAGTGTGTGTGTGAGAGAGAGAGAGGGACAGTGTGTGTGTGAGAGAGAGAGAGGGACAGTGTGTGTGTGAGAGAGAGGGACAGTGTGTGTGTGAGAGAGAGAGGGACAGTGTGTGTGTGAGAGAGAGAGGGACAGTGTGTGTGTGTGAGAGAGAGAGGGACAGTGTGTGTGTGAGAGAGAGGGACAGTGTGTGTGAGAGAGAGGGACAGTGTGTGTGTGTGAGAGAGAGAGGGACAGTGTGTGTGTGTGAGAGAGAGAGGGGCAGTGTGTGTGTGAGAGAGAGAGGGACAGTGTGTGTGTGTGAGAGAGGGACAGTGTGCGTGTGTGAGAGAGGGACAGTGTGTGTGTGTGTGAGAGAGGGACAGTGTGTGTGTGTGTGAGAGGGACAGTGTGTGTGTGTGAGAGAGGGACAGTGTGTGTGAGAGAGAGAGGGACAGTGTGTGTGTGTGAGAGAGGGACAGTGTGTGTGAGAGAGAGAGGGACAGTGTGTGTGTGTGAGAGAGGGACAGTGTGTGTGTGTGTGAGAGAGGGACAGTGTGTGTGTGTGAGAGAGGGACAGTGTGTGTGAGAGAGAGAGGGACAGTGTGTGTGAGAGAGAGAGGGACAGTGTGTGTGTGAGAGAGAGGGACAGTGTGTGTGTGTGAGAGAGGGACAGTGTGTGTGAGAGAGAGGGACTGTGTGTGTGTGTGTGAGAGAGGGACAGTGTGTGTGTGTGAGAGAGGGACATTGTGTGTGTGTGTGTGAGAGAGAGAGGGACAGAGTGTGAGTGAGAGAGAGGGACAGTGTGTGTGCGAGAGAGAGAGACGGACAGTGTGTGTGTGTGAGAGAGAGAGGGACAGTGTGTGTGTGAGAGAGAGGGACAGTGTGAGTGTGTGTGAGAAGAGAGGGACAGTGTGTGTGCGAGAGAGAGAGACGGACAGTGTGTGTGTGTGAGAGAGAGAGGGACAGTGTGTGTGTGAGAGAGAGGGACAGTGTGTGTGTGTGTGAGAAGAGAGGGACAGTGTGCGAGAGTGAGAGAGGGACAGTGTGTGTGTGTGTGTGAGAGAGAGAGAGGGACAGTGTGTGTGTGTGTGTGTGAGAGAGAGAGAGGGACTGTGTGTGTGTGTGAGAGAGAGAGAGGGACAGTGTGTGTGTGTGTGTGAGAGAGAGGGACAGTGTGTGTGTGAGAGAGAGAGGGACAGTGTGTGTGAGAGAGAGAGGGACAGTGTGTGTGTGTGTGAGAGAGAGGGACAGTGTGTGTGTGTGTGTGAGAGAGGGACAGTGTGTGTGTGTGAGAGAGAGGGACAGTGTGTGTGCGTGTGAGAGAGAGGGACAGTGTGTGTGAGAGAGAGAGGGACAGTGTGTGTGTGTGAGAGAGAGGGACAGTGTGTGTGTGAGAGAGAGGGACAGTGTGTGTGTGAGAGAGAGATTGTGTGTGTGAGAGAGAGGGACAGTGTGTGTGTATGTGTGTGAGAGAGGGACAGTGTGTGTGTGTGTGAGAGAGAGAGAGGGACAGTGTGTGTGTGTGTGTGAGAGAGAGGGACAGTGTGTGTGTGAGAGAGAGAGGGACAGTGTGTGTGAGAGAGAGAGGGACGGTGTGTGTGTGTGTGAGAGAGAGGGACAGTGTGTGTGTGTGTGAGAGAGAGGGACAGTGTGTGTGCGTGTGAGAGAGAGGGACAGTGTGTGTGAGAGAGAGAGGCACAGTGTGTGTGTGTGTGAGAGAGAGGGACAGTGTGTGTGTGAGAGAGAGGGACAGTGTGTGTGTGAGAGAGAGATTGTGTGTGTGAGAGAGAGGGACAGTGTGTGTGTATGTGTGTGAGAGAGGGACAGTGAGTGTGTGTGTGTGAGAGAGAGGGACAGTGTGTGTGTGAGAGAGAGAGGGACAGTGTGTGTGTGAGAGAGAGGGACAGTGTGTGTGTGTGAGAGAGAGGGACAGTGTGTGTGTGAGAGAGAGGGACAGTGTGTGTGTGTGAGAGAGAGGGACAGTGTGTGTGTGAGAGAGAGGGACAGTGTGTGTGAGAGAGAGAGAGGGACAGTGTGTGTGTGAGAGAGAGAGGGACAGTGTGTGAGAGAGAGAGAGGGACAGTGTGTGTGTGAGAGAGAGGGACTGTGTGTGTGTGTGAGAGAGAGGGACAGTGTGTGTGTGTGAGAGAGAGGGACAGTGTGTGTGTGAGAGAGAGAGGGACAGTGTGTGTGTGTGAGAGAGAGGGACAGTGTGTGTGTGAGAGAGAGAGGGACAGTGTGTGTGTGAGAGAGAGGGACAGTGTGTGTGTGAGAGAGAGGGACAGTGTGTGTGTGTGAGAGAGAGGGACAGTGTGTGTGTGAGAGAGAGGGACAGTGTGTGTGTGTGAGAGAGGGGCAGTGTGTGTGTGAGAGAGAGAGGGACAGTGTGTGTGTGAGAGAGAGGGACAGTGTGTGTGTGTGTGTGAGAGAGGGACAGTGTGTGTGTGAGAGAGAGGGACAGTGTGTGTGTGAGAGAGAGGGACAGTGTGTGTGTGAGAGAGGGACAGTGTGTGTGTGAGAGAGAGGGACCGTGTGTGTGTGAGAGAGGGACAGTGTGTGTGTGAGAGAGAGAGGGACAGTGTGTGTGTGTGAGAGAGGGACAGTGTGTGTGTGAGAGAGAGAGGGACAGTGTGTGTGTGAGAGAGAGGGACAGTGTGTGTGTGTGTGAGAGAGAGGGACAGTGTGTGTGTGAGAGAGAGGGACAGTGTGTGTGTGAGAGAGAGGGACAGTGTGTGAGAGAGAGAGAGGGACAGTGTGTGTGTGTGAGAGAGGGACTGTGTGTGTGTGTGAGAGAGAGGGACAGTGTGTGTGTGTGAGAGAGAGGGACAGTGTGTGTGTGAGAGAGAGAGGGACAGTGTGTGTGTGTGAGAGAGAGGGACAGTGTGTGTGTGTGAGAGAGAGGGACAGTGTGTGTGTGAGAGAGAGAGGGACAGTGTGTGTGTGTGAGAGAGAGGGACAGTGTGTGTGTGAGAGAGAGAGGGACAGTGTGTGTGTGAGAGAGAGGGACAGTGTGTGTGTGTGAGAGAGAGGGACAGTGTGTGTGTGAGAGAGAGGGACAGTGTGTGTGTGTGAGAGAGGGGCAGTGTGTGTGTGAGAGAGAGAGGGACAGTGTGTGTGTGAGAGAGAGGGACAGTGTGTGTGTGTGTGAGAGAGAGGGACAGTGTGTGTGTGAGAGAGAGGGACAGTGTGTGTGTGAGAGAGAGGGACAGTGTGTGTGTGAGAGAGGGACAGTGTGTGTGTGAGAGAGAGGGACCGTGTGTGTGTGAGAGAGGGACAGTGTGTGTGTGAGAGAGAGAGGGACAGTTTGTGTGTGTGAGAGAGGGACAGTGTGTGTGTGAGAGAGAGAGGGACAGTGTGTGTGTGAGAGAGAGGGACAGTGTGTGTGTGTGTGAGAGAGAGGGACAGTGTGTGTGTGAGAGAGAGGGACAGTGTGTGTATGTGAGAGAGAGGGACAGAGTGCGTGAGAGAGAGAGAGGGACAGTGTGTGTGTGTGAGAGAGGGGCAGTGTGTGTGAGAGAGAGAGGGACAGTGTGTGTGTGAGAGAGAGGGACAGTGTGTGTGTGTGTGAGAGAGAGGGACAGTGTGTGTGTGAGAGAGAGGGACAGTGTGTGTGTGAGAGAGAGGGACCGTGTGTGTGTGAGAGAGGGACAGTGTGTGTGTGAGAGAGAGAGGGACAGTGTGTGTGTGAGAGAGAGAGGGACAGTGTGTGTGTGTGAGAGAGAGAGGGACAGTGTGTGTGAGAGAGAGAGGGACAGTGTGTGTGTGTGTGAGAGAGAGGGACAGTGTGTGAGAGAGAGAGAGGGACAGTGTGTGTGTGTGAGAGAGAGGAACAGTGTGTGTGTGTGAGAGAGGGACAGTGTGTGCGTGAGAGAGAGGGACAGTGTGTGTGTGAGAGAGAGGGACAGTGTGTGTGTGAGAGAGAGAGGGACAGTGTGTGTGAGAGAGAGGGACAGTGTGTGTGTGTGAGAGAGAGGGACAGTGTGTGTGAGAGAGAGAGGGACAGTGTGTGTGTGAGAGAGAGAGAGGCAGTGTGTGTGTGAGAGAGAGAGGGACAGTGTGTGTGTGTGAGAGAGGGACAGTGTGCGTGTGTGAGAGAGGGACAGTGTGTGTGTGTGTGAGAGAGAGGGACAGTGTGTGTGTGTGAGAGAGGGACAGTGTGTGTGTGAGAGAGAGGGACAGTGTGTGTGTGAGAGAGAGAGAGGGACAGTGTGTGTGTGAGAGAGAGAGAGGGACAGTGTGTGTGTGAGAGAGAGGGACAGTGTGTGTGTGAGAGAGAGAGAGGGACAGTGTGTGTGTGAGAGAGAGGGACAGTGTGTGTGTGTGAGAGAGAGGGACAGTGTGTGTGTGAGAGAGAGGGACAGTGTGTGTGTGAGAGAGAGAGGGACAGTGTGTGTGTGTGAGAGAGAGAGGGACAGTGTGTGTGAGAGAGAGAGGGACAGTGTGTGTGTGAGAGAGAGAGAGGGACAGTGTGTGTGTGAGAGAGAGAGAGGGACAGTGTGTGTGTGAGAGAGAGAGAGGGACAGTGTGTGTGTGAGAGAGAGGGACAGTGTGTGTGTGAGAGAGAGAGGGACAGTGTGTGTGTGAGAGAGAGAGGGACAGTGTGTGTGTGTGAGAGAGAGAGGGACAGTGTGTGTGAGAGAGAGAGGGACAGTGTGTGTGTGAGAGAGAGGGACAGTGTGTGTGAGAGAGAGGGACAGTGTGTGTGTGTGAGAGAGAGAGGGACAGTGTGTGTGTGTGAGAGAGAGAGGGGCAGTGTGTGTGTGAGAGAGAGAGGGACAGTGTGTGTGTGTGAGAGAGGGACAGTGTGCGTGTGTGAGAGAGGGACAGTGTGTGTGTGTGTGAGAGAGGGACAGTGTGTGTGTGTGTGAGAGGGACAGTGTGTGTGTGTGAGAGAGGGACAGTGTGTGTGAGAGAGAGAGGGACAGTGTGTGTGTGTGAGAGAGGGACAGTGTGTGTGAGAGAGAGAGGGACAGTGTGTGTGTGTGAGAGAGGGACAGTGTGTGTGTGTGTGAGAGAGGGACAGTGTGTGTGTGTGAGAGAGGGACAGTGTGTGTGAGAGAGAGAGGGACAGTGTGTGTGAGAGAGAGAGGGACAGTGTGTGTGTGAGAGAGAGGGACAGTGTGTGTGTGTGAGAGAGGGACAGTGTGTGTGAGAGAGAGGGACTGTGTGTGTGTGTGTGAGAGAGGGACAGTGTGTGTGTGTGAGAGAGGGACATTGTGTGTGTGTGTGTGAGAGAGAGAGGGACAGAGTGTGAGTGAGAGAGAGGGACAGTGTGTGTGCGAGAGAGAGAGACGGACAGTGTGTGTGTGTGAGAGAGAGAGGGACAGTGTGTGTGTGAGAGAGAGGGACAGTGTGTGTGTGTGTGAGAAGAGAGGGACAGTGTGTGTGTGTGTGTGTGAGAGAGAGAGAGGGACAGTGTGTGTGTGTGAGAGAGAGAGGGACAGTGTGTGTGTGTGAGAGAGAGAGGGACAGTGTGTGTGTGTGTGAGAAGAGAGGGACAGTGTGCGAGAGTGAGAGAGGGACAGTGTGTGTGTGTGTGTGTGTGTGAGAGAGAGAGAGGGACAGTGTGTGTGTGTGTGTGTGAGAGAGAGAGAGGGACAGTGTGTGTGTGTGTGTGTGAGAGAGAGAGAGGGACAGTGTGTGTGTGTGTGTGAGAGAGAGGGACAGTGTGTGTGTGAGAGAGAGAGGGACAGTGTGTGAGAGAGAGAGAGGGACAGTGTGTGTGTGTGTGAGAGAGAGGGACAGTGTGTGTGTGTGTGTGAGAGAGGGACAGTGTGTGTGTGTGAGAGAGAGGGACAGTGTGTGTGCGTGTGAGAGAGAGGGACAGTGTGTGTGAGAGAGAGAGGGACAGTGTGTGTGTGTGAGAGAGAGGGACAGTGTGTGTGTGAGAGAGAGGGACAGTGTGTGTGTGAGAGAGAGATTGTGTGTGTGAGAGAGAGGGACAGTGTGTGTGTGAGAGAGAGAGGGACAGTGTGTGTGAGAGAGAGAGGGACGGTGTGTGTGTGTGTGAGAGAGAGGGACAGTGTGTGTGTGTGAGAGAGAGGGACAGTGTGTGTGCGTGTGAGAGAGAGGGACAGTGTGTGTGAGAGAGAGAGGCACAGTGTGTGTGTGTGAGAGAGAGGGACAGTGTGTGTGTGAGAGAGAGGGACAGTGTGTGTGTGAGAGAGAGATTGTGTGTGTGAGAGAGAGGGACAGTGTGTATGTGTGTGAGAGAGGGACAGTGTGTGTGTGTGTGTGAGAGAGAGGGACAGTGTGTGTGTGAGAGAGAGAGGGACAGTGTGTGTGTGAGAGAGAGGGACAGTGTGTGTGTGTGAGAGAGAGGGACAGTGTGTGTGTGAGAGAGAGGGACAGTGTGTGTGTGTGAGAGAGAGGGACAGTGTGTGTGTGAGAGAGAGGGACAGTGTGTGTGAGAGAGAGAGAGGGACAGTGTGTGTGTGAGAGAGAGAGGGACAGTGTGTGAGAGAGAGAGAGGGACAGTGTGTGTGTGAGAGAGAGGGACTGTGTGTGTGTGTGAGAGAGAGGGACAGTGTGTGTGTGAGAGAGAGAGGGACAGTGTGTGTGTGTGAGAGAGAGGGACAGTGTGTGTGTGAGAGAGAGAGGGACAGTGTGTGTGTGAGAGAGAGGGACAGTGTGTGTGTGTGAGAGAGAGGGACAGTGTGTGTGTGTGAGAGAGGGACAGTGTGTGTGTGAGAGAGAGAGAGGGACAGTGTGTGTGTGAGAGAGAGAGGGACAGTGTGTGTGTGAGAGAGAGGGACAGTGTGTGTGTGTGAGAGAGAGGGACAGTGTGTGTGTGAGAGAGAGGGACAGTGTGTGTGTGAGAGAGAGAGGGACAGTGTGTGTGTGAGAGAGAGGGACAGTGTGTGTGTGTGAGAGAGAGGGACAGTGTGTGTGTGAGAGAGAGGGACAGTGTGTGTGTGAGAGAGAGAGGGACAGTGTGTGTGTGTGAGAGAGAGGGACAGTGTGTGTGTGAGAGAGAGAGGGACAGTGTGTGTGTGAGAGAGAGGGACAGTGTGTGTGTGAGAGAGAGAGGGACAGTGTGTGAGAGAGAGAGAGGGACAGTGTGTGTGTGAGAGAGAGGGACTGTGTGTGTGTGTGAGAGAGAGGGACAGTGTGTGTGTGAGAGAGAGAGGGACAGTGTGTGTGTGTGAGAGAGAGGGACAGTGTGTGTGTGAGAGAGAGAGGGACAGTGTGTGTGTGAGAGAGAGGGACAGTGTGTGTGTGTGAGAGAGAGGGACAGTGTGTGTGTGTGAGAGAGGGACAGTGTGTGTGTGAGAGAGAGAGAGGGACAGTGTGTGTGTGAGAGAGAGAGGGACAGTGTGTGTGTGAGAGAGAGGGACAGTGTGTGTGTGTGAGAGAGAGGGACAGTGTGTGTGTGAGAGAGAGGGACAGTGTGTGTGTGTGAGAGAGGGGCAGTGTGTGTGTGAGAGAGAGAGGGACAGTGTGTGTGTGAGAGAGAGGGACAGTGTGTGTGTGTGTGAGAGAGAGGGACAGTGTGTGTGTCAGAGAGAGGGACAGTGTGTGTGTGAGAGAGAGGGACCGTGTGTGTGTGAGAGAGGGACAGTGTGTGTGTGAGAGAGAGAGGGACAGTGTGTGTGTGAGAGAGAGGGACAGTGTGTGTGTGTGAGAGAGAGGGACAGTGTGTGTGTGAGAGAGAGGGACAGTGTGTGTGTGAGAGAGAGAGAGGGACAGTGTGTGTGTGAGAGAGAGGGACAGTGTGTGTGTGTGAGAGAGAGAGGGACAGTGTGTGTGTGAGAGAGAGGGACAGTGTGTGTGTGAGAGAGAGGGACAGTGTGTGTGTGTGAGAGAGGGACAGTGTGTGTATGAGAGAGAGAGGGACAGTGTGTGTGTGTGAGAGAGGGACAGTGTGTGTGTGTGAGAGAGAGGGACAGTGTGTGTGTGAGAGAGAGGGACAGTGTGTGTGTGAGAGAGAGAGGGACAGTGTGTGTGTGAGAGAGAGGGACAGTGTGTGTGTGTGAGAGAGAGGGACAGTGTGTGTGTGAGAGAGAGGGACAGTGTGTGTGTGTGAGAGAGAGGGACAGTGTGTGTGTGAGAGAGAGGGACAGTGTGTGTGTGAGAGAGAGAGGGACAGTGTGTGTGTGTGAGAGAGAGAGGGACAGTGTGTGTGAGAGAGAGATGGCCAGTGTGTGTGTGAGAGAGAGAGGGACAGTGTGTGTGTGAGAGAGAGGGAGAGTGTGTGTGTGTGAGAGAGAGGGACAGTGTGTGTGTGAGAGAGAGAGGGACAGTGTGTGTGTGTGAGAGAGAGAGGGACAGTGTGTGTGAGAGAGAGAGGGACAGTGTGTGTGTGAGAGAGAGGGACAGTGTGTGTGAGAGAGAGGGACAGTGTGTGTGTGTGAGAGAGAGAGGGACAGTGTGTGTGTGAGAGAGAGAGGGGCAGTGTGTGTGTGAGAGAGAGAGAGGGACAGTGTGTGTGTGAGAGAGAGGGACAGTGTGTGTGTGTGAGAGAGAGGGACAGTGTGTGTGTGAGAGAGAGAGAGGGACAGTGTGTGTGTGTGTGAGAGAGAGGGACAGTGTGTGTGAGAGAGAGAGAGGGACAGTGTGTGTGTGAGAGAGAGGGACAGTGTGTGTGTGTGAGAGAGGGACAGTGTGTGTGTGAGAGAGAGAGGGACAGTGTGTGTGTGAGAGAGAGAGGGACAGTGTGTGTGTGAGAGAGAGGGACAGTGTGTGTGTGTGAGATAGGGACAGTGTGTGTGTGAGAGAGAGGGACAGTGTGTGTGTGAGAGAGAGGGACAGTGTGTGTGTGAGAGAGAGAGGGACAGTGTGTGTGTGAGAGAGAGGGACAGTGTGTGTGTGTGAGATAGGGACAGTGTGTGTGTGTGAGAGAGAGGGACAGTGTGTGTGTGAGAGAGAGGGACAGTGTGTGTGTGAGAGAGAGGGACAGTGTGTGTGTGAGAGAGAGGGACAGTGTGTGTGTGAGAGAGAGAGGGACAGTGTGTGTGTGAGAGAGAGGGACAGTGTGTGTGTGAGAGAGAGGGACAGTGTGTGTGTGTGAGAGAGGGACAGTGTGTGTGTGAGAGAGAGAGGGACAGTGTGTGTGTGAGAGAGAGGGACAGTGTGTGTGTGAGAGAGAGGGACAGTGTGTGAGTGTGAGAGAGGGACAGTGTGTGTGTGCGTGTGTGAGAGAGAGGGACAGTGTGTGTGTGAGAGAGAGAGGGACAGTGTGTGTGTGAGAGAGAGGGACAGTGTGTGTGTGAGAGAGAGAGAGGGACAGTGTGTGTGTGAGAGAGAGAGAGGGACAGTGTGTGTGTGTGAGAGAGGGACAGTGTGTGTGTGAGAGAGAGAGGGACAGTGTGTGTGTGAGAGAGAGGGACAGTGTGTGTGTGAGAGAGAGGGACAGTGTGTGTGTGTGAGAGAGGGACAGTGTGTGTGTGTGTGTGTGAGAGAGGGACAGTGTGTGTGTGTGTGAGAGAGAGAGGGACAGTGTGTGTGTGTGAGAGAGAGAGGGACAGTGTGTGTGTGAGAGAGAGGGACAGTGTGTGTGTGTGTGAGAGAGAGGGACAGTGTGTGTGTGAGAGAGAGGGACAGTGTGTGTATGTGAGAGAGAGAGGGACAGTGTGTGTGTGTGAGAGAGAGAGGGACAGTGTGTGTGTGTGAGAGAGGGGCAGTGTGTGTGAGAGAGAGAGGGACAGTGTGTGTGTGAGAGAGAGGGACAGTGTGTGTGTGTGTGAGAGAGAGGGACAGTGTGTGTGTGAGAGAGAGGGACAGTGTGTGTGTGAGAGAGAGGGACCGTGTGTGTGTGAGAGAGGGACAGTGTGTGTGTGAGAGAGAGAGGGACAGTGTGTGTGTGAGAGAGAGGGACAGTGTGTGTGTGAGAGAGAGGGACAGTGTGTGTGTGAGAGAGAGAGGGACAGTGTGTGTGTGAGAGAGAGAGGGACAGTGTGTGTGTGTGAGAGAGAGAGGGACAGTGTGTGTGAGAGAGAGAGGGACAGTGTGTGTGTGAGAGAGAGAGAGGGACAGTGTGTGTGTGAGAGAGAGGGACAGTGTGTGTGTGTGAGAGAGAGGGACAGTGTGTGTGTGAGAGAGAGGGACAGTGTGTGTGTGAGAGAGAGAGGGACAGTGTGTGTGTGTGAGAGAGAGAGGGACAGTGTGTGTGAGAGAGAGAGAGGGACAGTGTGTGTGTGAGAGAGAGAGAGGGACAGTGTGTGTGTGAGAGAGAGAGAGGGACAGTGTGTGTGTGAGAGAGAGGGACAGTGTGTGTGTGAGAGAGAGAGGGACAGTGTGTGTGTGTGAGAGAGAGAGGGACAGTGTGTGTGAGAGAGAGAGGGACAGTGTGTGTGTGAGAGAGAGGGACAGTGTGTGTGAGAGAGAGGGACAGTGTGTGTGTGTGAGAGAGAGAGGGACAGTGTGTGTGTGTGAGAGAGAGAGGGGCAGTGTGTGTGTGAGAGAGAGAGGGACAGTGTGTGTGTGTGAGAGAGGGACAGTGTGCGTGTGTGAGAGAGGGACAGTGTGTGTGTGTGTGAGAGAGGGACAGTGTGTGTGTGTGTGAGAGGGACAGTGTGTGTGTGTGAGAGAGGGACAGTGTGTGTGAGAGAGAGAGGGACAGTGTGTGTGTGTGAGAGAGGGACAGTGTGTGTGAGAGAGAGAGGGACAGTGTGTGTGTGTGAGAGAGGGACAGTGTGTGTGTGTGTGAGAGAGGGACAGTGTGTGTGTGTGAGAGAGGGACAGTGTGTGTGAGAGAGAGAGGGACAGTGTGTGTGAGAGAGAGAGGGACAGTGTGTGTGTGAGAGAGAGGGACAGTGTGTGTGTGTGAGAGAGGGACAGTGTGTGTGAGAGAGAGGGACTGTGTGTGTGTGTGTGAGAGAGGGACAGTGTGTGTGTGTGAGAGAGGGACAGTGTGTGTGTGTGTGTGTGAGAGAGAGAGAGGGACAGTGTGTGTGTGTGAGAGAGAGAGGGACAGTGTGTGTGTGTGTGAGAAGAGAGGGACAGTGTGCGAGAGTGAGAGAGGGACAGTGTGTGTGTGTGTGTGTGTGAGAGAGAGAGAGGGACAGTGTGTGTGTGTGTGTGAGAGAGAGAGAGGGACAGTGTGTGTGTGTGTGTGTGTGAGAGAGAGAGAGGGACAGTGTGTGTGTGTGTGTGAGAGAGAGGGACAGTGTGTGTGTGAGAGAGAGAGGGACAGTGTGTGTGAGAGAGAGAGGGACGGTGTGTGTGTGTGTGAGAGAGAGGGACAGTGTGTGTGTGTGTGCGAGAGAGGGACAGTGTGTGTGTGTGAGAGAGAGGGACAGTGTGTGCGCGTGTGAGAGAGAGGGACAGTGTGTGTGAGAGAGAGAGGCACAGTGTGTGTGTGTGAGAGAGAGGGACAGTGTGTGTGTGAGAGAGAGGGACAGTGTGTGTGTGAGAGAGAGATTGTGTGTGTGAGAGAGAGGGACAGTGTGTGTGTATGTGTGTGAGAGAGGGACAGTGTGTGTGTGTGTGTGAGAGAGAGAGAGGGACAGTGTGTGTGTGTGAGAGAGACGGACAGTGTGTGTGAGAGAGAGGGACAGTGTGTGTGAGAGAGAGAGGGACAATGTGTGTGAGAGAGAGAGGGACAGTGTGTGAGAGAGAGAGGGACAGTGTGCGTGTGAGAGAGGGACAGTGTGTGTGTGTGAGAGAGTGGGACAGTGTGTGTGTGAGAGAGAGGGACAGTGTGTGTGTGTGTGTGAGAGAGAGGGACAGTGTGTGTGTGTGAGAGAGAGAGGGACAGTGTGTGTTTGTGAGAGAGGGACAATGTGTGTGTGAGAGAGAGGGACAATGTGTGTGTGTGAGAGAGAGGGACAGTGTGTGTGTGTGAGAAAGGGACAGTGTGTGTGTGTGAGAGGGACAGTGTGTGTGTGTGAGAGAGAGAGGGACAGTGTGTGTGTGTGTGAGAGAGAGGGACAGTGTGTGTGTGTGAGAGAGAGAGGGACAGTGTGTGTTTGTGAGAGAGGGACAATGTGTGTGTGTGAGAGAGAGGGACAGTGAGTGTGTGTGAGACAGGGACAGTGTGTGTGTGTGAGAGGGACAGTGTGTGTGTGTGTGAGAGAGAGGGACAGTGTGTGTGAGAGAGAGAGGGACAGTGTGTGTGTGTGTGAGAGAGGGACAGTGTGTGTGTGTGTGAGAGAGAGGGACAGTGTGTGTGTGAGAGAGAGGGACAGTGTGTGTGTGTGAGAGAGAGGGACAGTGTTTGTGTGAGAGGGAAAGTGTGTGTGTGTGAGAGAGAGGGACAGTGTGTGTGTGAGAGAGAGAGGGACAGTGTGTGTGTGAGAGAGAGAGAGAGAGATGGACAGTGTGTGTGTGAGAGAGAGGGACAGTGTGTGTGTGAGAGAGAGAGGTACTGTGTGTGTGTGAGAGAGGGACTGTGTGTGTGTGAGAGGGAAAGTGTGTGTGTGTGTGAGAGAGAGGGACAGTGTGTGTGTGAGAGAGAGAGGGACAGTGTTTGTGTGTGTGAGAGAGAGAGGGACAGTGTGTGTGTGAGAGAGAGGGACAGTGTGTGTGTGTGTGTGAGAGAGAGAGGGACAGTGTGTGTGTGTGAGAGAGAGGGACAGTGTGTGTGTGTGAGAGAGAGGGACAGTGTGTGTGTGAGAGAGAGAGGGACAGTGTGTGTGAGAGAGAGGGACAGTGTGTGTGTGTGAGAGAGAGGGACTTTGTGTGTGTGTGAGAGAGAGGGACAGTGTGTGTGTGTGTGTGTGAGAGAGAGGGACTTTGTGTGTGTGTGAGAGAGAGGGACAGTGTGTGTGTAGAGAGAGAGGGACAGTGTGTGTGTGTGTGAGAGAGAGGGACAGTGTGTGTGAGAGAGAGAGACACTGTGTGTGTGTGAGAGAGAGGGACAGTGTGTGTGTGTGAGAGAGGGACTGTGTGAAAGAGAGAGAGGGACAGTGTGTGTGTGTGTGAGAGAGAGGGGGTCAGTGTGTGTGTGTGAGAGAGAGGGACAGTGTGTGTGAGTGAGAGAGAGGGACAGTGTGTGTGTGAGAGAGAGAGAGGGACAGTGCGTGTGTGTGAGAGAGGGACAGTGTGTGTGTGTGAGAGAGAGGGACAGTGTGTGTGTGTGTGTGACAGAGAGGGATAGTGTGTGTGTGAGAGAGAGGGACTGTGTGTGTGTGTGAGAGGGAAGGACAGTGTGTGTGTGTGAGAGAGGGACGTTGTGTGTGTGTGTGAGAGAGGGACAGTGTGTGTGTGTGTGAGAGAGGGACAGTGTGTGTGTGTGTGAGAGAGAGAGGGACTGTGTGTGTGTTTGTGAGAGAGAGAGGGACAGTGTGTGTGTGTGAGAGAGAGAGGGACAGTGCGTGTGTGTGAGAGAGAGAGGGACAGTGTGTGTGTGTGAGAGAGGGACAGTGTGTGTGTGTGTGAGAGAGAGAGAGGGACAGTGCGTGTATGTTGAGAGAGAGTGGGAAAGTGTGTGTGAGAGAGAGGGAAAGTGTGTGTGTGAGAGAGAGGGACAGCGTGTGTGTGTGAGAGAGAGGACAGTGTGTGTGTGTGTGTGAGAGAGAGAGGGACAGTGTGTGTGTGTGTGAGAGAGAGAGGGACTGTGTGTGTGTGTGTGTGTGAGAGAGAGGGGGTCAGTGTGTGTGTGTGAGAGAGAGGGACAGTCTGTGTGTGAGAGAGAGAGAGGACAGTGCGTGTGTGTGAGAGAGGACAGTGCGTGTGTGTGAGAGAGAGGGACAGTGTGTGTGTGAGAGAGGGACGTTGTGCGTGTGTGTGAGAGAGGGACAGTGTGTGTGTGTGAGAGAGAGAGTGGACTGTGTGTGTGTTTGTGAGGAGAGAGAGGGACAGTGTGTGTGTGTGTGTGTGTGTGTGTGTGAGAGAGAGAGGACAGTGTGTGTGTGTGAGAGAGCGACAGTGTGTGTGTGAGAGAGGGACAGTGTGTGTGAGAGAGAGAGAGGGACAGTGTGTGTGTGAGAGAGAGGGACAGTGTGTGTGTGTGAGAGAGAGGGACAGTGTGTGTGTGTGAGAGAGAGAGGGACAGTATGTGTGTGTGTGTGAGAGAGGGGACAGTGTGTGTGTGTGTGTGAGAGAGAGTGACAGTGTGTGAGTGTGAGAGAGAGGGACAGTGTGTGTGAGAGAGAGAGAGCGACAGTGTGTGTGTGTGTGTGAGAGAGAGAGGGACAGTGTGTGTGTGAGAGAGAGAGGGACTGTGTGTGTGTGTGTGAGAGAGAGGGGGTCAGTGTGTGTGTGTGAGTGAGAGGGACAGTGTGTGTGTGAGAGAGAGAGAGGACAGTGGGTGTGTGTGAGAGAGGGACAGTGTGTGTGTGAGAGAGAGGGACAGTGTGTGTGTGAGAGAGAGAGGGACAGTGTGTGTGAGAGAGAGGGACAGTGTGTGTGTGTGAGAGAGGGACAGTGTGTGTGTGAGAGAGAGAGGGACAGTGTGTGTGTGAGAGAGAGGGACAGTGTGTGTGTGTGAGATAGGGACAGTGTGTGTGTGTGAGAGAGAGGGACAGTGTGTGTGTGAGAGAGAGGGACAGTGTGTGTGTGAGAGAGAGAGGGACAGTGTGTGTGTGAGAGAGAGGGACAGTGTGTGTGTGAGAGAGAGAGGGACAGTGTGTGTGTGAGAGAGAGGGACAGTGTGTGTGTGAGAGAGAGGGACAGTGTGTGTGTGTGAGAGAGGACAGTGTGTGTGTGAGAGAGAGAGGGACAGTGTGTGTGTGAGAGAGAGGGACAGTGTGTGTGTGAGAGAGAGGGACAGTGTGTGGTGTGAGAGAGGACAGTGTGTGTGTGCGTGTGTGAGAGAGAGGGACAGTGTGTGTGTGAGAGAGAGAGGGACAGTGTGTGTGTGAGAGAGAGGGACAGTGTGTGTGTGAGAGAGAGAGGGGACAGTGTGTGTGTGAGAGAGAGAGAGGGACAGTGTGTGTGTGTGAGAGAGGGACAGTGTGTGTGTGAGAGAGAGAGGGACAGTGTGTGTGAGAGAGAGAGGGACAGTGTGTGTGTGAGAGAGAGGGACAGTGTGTGTGTGTGAGAGAGGGACAGTGTGTGTGTGTGTGTGTGAGAGAGGGACAGTGTGTGTGTGTGTGAGAGAGAGAGGGACAGTGTGTGTGTGTGAGAGAGAGAGGGACAGTGTGTGTGTGAGAGAGAGGGACAGTGTGTGTGTGTGTGAGAGAGAGGGACAGTGTGTGTGTGAGAGAGAGGGACAGTGTGTGTATGTGAGAGAGAGGGACAGTGTGTGTGTGTGAGAGAGAGAGGGACAGTGTGTGTGTGAGAGAGAGAGGGACAGTGCGTGAGAGAGAGAGAGGGACAGTGTGTGTGAGAGAGAGAGGGACAGTGTGTCTGTGAGAGAGAGAGGGACAGTGTGTGTGTGAGAGAGAGGGACAGTGTGTGTGTGAGAGAGAGAGGGACAGTGTGTGTGTGTGAGAGAGAGGGACAGTGTGTGTGTGTGTGAGAGAGGGACAGTGTGTGTGTGAGAGAGAGAGGACAGTGTGTGTGTGAGAGAGAGGGACAGTGTGTGTGTGTGAGAGAGAGGGACAGTGTGTGTGTGAGAGAGAGGGACAGTGTGTGTGTGTGTGAGAGAGAGAGGGACAGTGTGTGTGTGTGAGAGAGGGACAGTGTGTGTGTGTGTGAGAGAGAGGGACAGTGTGTGTGTGGAGAGAGAGGGGCAGTGTGTGTGAGAGAGAGAGGGACAGTGTGTGTGTGAGAGAGAGGGACAGTGTGTGTGTGTGTAGAGAGAGGGACAGTGTGTGTGTGAGAGAGAGGGACAGTGTGTGTGTGAGAGAGAGGGACGTGTGTGTGTGAGAGAGGGACAGTGTGTGTGTGAGAGAGAGAGGGACAGTGTGTGTGTGAGAGAGAGAGGGACAGTGTGTGTGTGTGAGAGAGAGAGGGACAGTGTGTGTGAGAGAGAGAGGGACAGTGTGTGTGTGTGTGAGAGAGAGGGACAGTGTGTGAGAGAGAGAGAAGGGACAGTGTGTGTGTGTGAGAGAGAGGGACAGTGTGTGTGTGTGAGAGAGGGACAGTGTGTGTGTGAGAGAGAGAGGACAGTGTGTGTGAGAGAGAGAGGACAGTGTGTGTGTGAGAGAGAGAGGGACAGTGTGTGTGAGAGAGAGAGAGGACAGTGTGTGTGTGAGAGAGAGAGGGACAGTGTGTGTGTGAGAGAGAGAGGGACAGTGTGTGTGTGTGAGAGAGGGACAGTGTGTGTGTGAGAGAGAGAGGGACAGTGTGTGTGTGAGAGAGAGGGACAGTGTGTGTGTGTGAGAGAGAGGGACAGTGTGTGTGTGAGAGAGAGAGGACAGTGTGTGTGTGAGAGAGAGAGGGACAGTGTGTGTGTGAGAGAGAGAGAGGGACAGTGTGTGTGTGAGAGAGAGGGACAGTGTGTGTGTGTGAGAGAGAGAGGGACAGTGTGTGTGTGAGAGAGAGGGACAGTGTGTGTGTGAGAGAGAGAGGGACAGTGTGTGTGTGAGAGAGAGGGACAGTGTGTGTGTGAGAGAGAGAGGGACAGTGTGTGTGTGTGAGAGAGAGAGGGACAGTGTGTGTGTGAAGAGAGAAGAGGACAGTGTGTGTGTGAGAGAGAGAGGGACAGTGTGTGTGTGAGAGAGAGAGAGGGACAGTGTGTGTGTGAGAGAGAGGGACAGTGTGTGTGTGAGAGAGAGAGGGACAGTGTGTGTGTGTGAGAGAGAGAGGGACAGTGTGTGTGAGAGAGAGAGGGACAGTGTGTGTGTGAGAGAGAGGGACAGTGTGTGTGAGAGAGAGAGGACAGTGTGTGTGTGTGAGAGAGAGAGGGACAGTGTGTGTGTGTGAGAGAGAGAGGGACAGTGTGTGTGTGAGAGAGAGAGGGACAGTGTGTGTGTGAGAGAGAGGACAGTGTGTGTGTGTGAGAGAGGGACAGTGTGTGTGTGTGTGAGAGAGGGACAGTGTGTGTGTGTGAGAGAGGGACAGTGTGTGTGAGAGAGAGGGACAGTGTGTGTGAGAGAGAGAGGGACAGTGTGTGTGTGTGAGAGAGGGACAGTGTGTGTGAGAGAGAGAGGGACAGTGTGTGTGTGTGAGAGAGGGACAGTGTGTGTGTGAGAGAGAGAGGGACAGTGTGTGTGTGTGAGAGAGAGAGGGACAGTGTGTGTGAGAGAGAGAGAGGGACAGTGTGTGGTGTGAGAGAGAGAGGGACAGTGTGTGTGTGAGAGAGAGGACAGTGTGTGTGTGAGAGAGAGGGACAGTGTGAGAGAGAGAGAGGACAGTGTGTGTGTGTGTTGAGAGAGAGGGACAGTGTGTGTGTGTGAGAGAGGGACAGTGTGTGTGTGTGTGAGAGAGAGGGACAGTGTGTGTGTGAGAGAGAGGGACAGTGTTGTGTGAGAGAGAGAGAGGACAGTGTGTGTGTGTGTAGAGAGAGAGGGACAGTGTGTGTGTGAGAGAGAGGGACAGTGTGTGTGTGAGTGAGAGAGAGGGACAGTGTGTGAGAGAGAGAGAGGGACAGTGTGTGTGTGTTGAGAGAGAGAGGGACAGTGTGTGTGTGAGAGAGAGAGGGACAGTGTGTGTGTGTGTGAGAGAGAGGGACAGTGTGTGTGTGTGAGAGAGAGGACAGTGTGTGTGTGTGAGAGAGGGACGTGTGTGAGAGAGAGAGAGGGACAGTGGTGTGTGGTGTGTGTGGAGAGAGAGAGGGACAGTGTGTGTGTGTGTGTGTGAGAGGGAAGGGACAGTGTGTGTGTGTGTGTGAGAGAGAGGACAGTGTGTGTGTGAGAGAGAGAGGGACAGTGTGTGTGAGAGAGAGAGGGACAGTGTGGTGTGTGTGAGAGAGAGGGACAGTGTGTGTGTGTGTGAGAGAGAGGGACAGTGTGTGTGTGTGAGAGAGAGGACAGTGGTGAG